>NC_138564.1:3846410-3980371 GCF_964273705.1 Natrix helvetica
TTGAAAGCTTCCAGGGATGAAGCTCCCACAACTTCCGAAGGCAACTTCTGTTCCACTGGTTGATGGTTCCCACTGTCAGAAAATTCCTCATTTCTAGGTTGAATCTCTCCTTGTTCAGTTTCCATCCATTATTCCTTGTTTGGCCTTCAGGTGCTTTGGGAAATATCTTGACCTCCCCCTCCTCTCTGGGGCAGCCCCTCAAATATTGGAAGACTGCCATCATGTCTCCCCTGGTCCTTCTCTTCATTAGACTAGCCATGCCCAGTTCCTGCAACTATTCATTGTATGTTTTAGCCTCCAGACCTTTGATCATCTTAGATAGATTCAGATTAACAGAGTTGGAAGGGACCTTGTAGGTCATCTAGTCCAATCCCCCACCCAAGCAGGTGACCACACACCATTTCCGATAGATGGCAGTTCAGTGTCTTCTTGAAAGCTTCCAGGGATGAAGCTCCCACAACTTCCGAAGGCAACTTCTGTTCCATGAGTTGATTGTTCTGTCAGAAAATTCTTCCTTATTTCTAGGTTGAATCTCTCCTTGGTCAGTTTCCATCCATTATTCCTTGTTTGGCCTTCGGGTGCTTTGGAGAATAGCTTGACCCCCTCCTCTCTGTGGCAGCACCTCCAATATTTGAAGACGACTATCCTGTCTCCCCTGGTCCTTCTCTTCCCTAGACTAGCCATGCCCAATTCCTGCAACCATTCATCATAGGTTTTAGTCTCCAGGCCTTTGATCATCTTAGATAGATTCAGTTGGAAGGGACCTTTTGCCACTGTTGTTAAGTGAATCACAAAGCCATTAAGCGAATCCCACTTGGCAATGCTTGTCAGAAATTGGCCACAAACAACGATCACATGATGCCAGGATGCTACAACCCTGGTAAATGCATGCCAGTGGCCAAGCCCTTGAAGTTTGACCATGGGGGAATGCTACGACGGTTATAAGTGCGAGGTGCAGACGCAAGTCACTTTTTTCAGCTTCGAGCGAGTGGTTTTTAAGCTGAGGATATGCTATACAGGTGAAACGCATTTAAATGCGCTGACCACGGGACCAAAACGATGTTCAATTGCAACTGGTGGTCGGGAAAAACGACCTCATCAGGTTCCAATGAGGCTTTTAGCCATAATTTAAGATGGTATCGCTCATTTTCTTCATAAGCAGGTCAGATATTGTGCAAAAATTGTTGTTTTGTCGTAGCAGGCGAAAAAAGCACAAAAGCTTTATTTTCCCAAGGGCCTTGGGGATTTTATTTGTTTATTTTTTGTTTTCCCCCTGAAACTTTTGGTTGTTGTTAGTTGTGAAGTTGTGTCCAACCCATCGCAACCCCTATGGATAACATTCCTCCAGGCCTCCCTGTCCTCTACCATCCTCTAGAGTCCATTTAAACTCACGCCTACTGCTTTGGTGACTCCTTCCAGCCACCTCACTCTCTGTCGTCCCCTTCTTCTTCTTTTTCCCTCAATCTTTCCCAGCATGAGGCTCTTCTCCAGGGAGTCCTTCCTCCTTCTCATTAAGTGACCAAAGTACTTGAGTTTCCTCTTCAGGATCTGGCCTTCTAAAGAGCAGTCAGGGTTGATCTCCAGGACTGAGCGGTTGGATCACCTTGCGGTCCAAGGGACTCGGAGGAATCTTCTCCGGCACCAGAGTTAAAAGGCCTCCATTCTTTGACTTCCTTCCTTCTCATTAGGTGGCCAAAGTCTTTGAGTTTCCTCTTCAGGATCTGGCCTTCTAAAGAGTAGCCAGGGTTGATCTCCTCTAGGACTAACCGGTTGGATCACCTTGCGGTCCAAGGGACTCGGAGGAATCTTCTCCGGCACCAGAGTTAAAAGGCCTCCATTCTTTGACTTCCTTCCTTCTCATTAGGTGGCCAAAGTCTTTGAGTTTCCTCTTCAGGATCTGGCCTTCTAAAGAGTAGCCAGGGTTGATCTCCTCTAGGACTAACCGGTTGGATCACCTTGCGGTCCAAGGGACTCGGAGGAATCTTCTCCGGCACCAGAGTTCAAAGGCCTCCATTCTTTGGCTTCCTTCCTTCTCATTAGGTGGCCAAAGTCTTTGAGTTTCCTCTTCAGGATCTGCCCTTCTAAAGAGCAGTCAGGGTACGTATTTCCCCCTGAAATATCCTGCAGCATTTTCATTTCATCTAAAGGTTTCACACACACAAACACATACACACACACACAAGCACAAGCACACATGCAAGCACATCCCTGGCGCGTCGCAGCGGTCTCAGTTGTGGCTGCATTTTTAATGTCCTGGTAGCATCATTTTGAATCACAACATGCCACGTTCCAGAATGATTCATTGCTAGAGAGGCGAAAGGGGAAGCCGGCAGATCAGCAGAAGATTAAAAAAAAGAAGAAGAAAGAAAAAAAAAATCCCCTGGTAACAATTAAAAAAGAAAAAAAGGAAAGGAAAGAGGCTCATAAATAAATTTCTTCCTTCTCCAGCGAGTGGATTAATCTTTTCTCTCTCCTCGCAAACCTCCCAGGTGCCAGAGACGGCGAGCCAGTTAAAAATAAAACTGTTTTGTGAACCCTGCCTCAGGAATACATGAATAAACAGTAATAAACGAGAGCCACCGACTAGTTAATCGAGAATAATTAAGCAATTAATATTTTTTTTAAAATATTAGGAAAGAATAAAACTCAGGCAGGCGCACTCTCGCAAAAATAAAAATTCAACGCCCAGGACGAAGGGAAGAAGCAGTGGATAGCAGGGTTCTGTATTAGAAATGAGAAGTATCAAGTTATAGTAAAGAAAATGTGTATTTGGTTATTCATGTAATAACCACAGCTAGAATTGCATTTGCACAAAACTGGAAAAATGAAGAGATTCCTACAGAGGAGAATATGATAAGGAAAATATTAGAATGTGCAGAAATGAATAGATTAACACTGGGAATTAAAGAGAAAGAACAAACTGGTTATTATGCGATATGGGAAACATTTTCTTGATGGTTAGAGGATAAATATAAAAATTAGATGTAAAAGTAGATGAGTAACATGCAAAAAATAGTTTATTAACTACTTTTCACATTTTACTCATCTACTTTTATATTTTTAAATTTTACTTTTATATATATTTTATATTTATAAAGTTAAGCAAACTAAGAAGAGGATGTAAAGTATCAGATATTTAGTGTACTGGTATTGAGCTAAGAATATATTAAATAATGAATATGATTATAAATTTTAACTCTTATTGCACAAACATTTGTACCCAGATGACACACTTTTTAATGGAAGATGGATCATTTGTACTAAAATAAAATTTAAAAAAATTGGGGAAAAATAAGTTCCATTTTTTTTTAAAAAAAAGAATTATTGTTCCAATGCAGGTAGTCCTCGAGTTACAACGGCTCATTTAGTGACCGTTCAAAGTTACAACAGCAAGGGGAAAAATGACTTGTGACCGTTTTTCACACTTACGACCGTTGCGACATCCCCACAGTCATGTGATCAAAATTCAGACAACTGGCAACTGACTCGCATTTATGACGGTTGCTGTGTCTTGGGGTGGGGTGGGGTGTCACCTGATCCGCTTTTGCGACCTTACGACCAGCAAAGCTGAATTCACTTCACAACCGTATTACTAGTTTCACAAATGCAGCAATTCACTTAACAACGGTGGCGAGAAAGGTGGAAAAATAGGGCCAAAGTCACAACGATGGTCTCGGTTAACAACAGAAATATTGGGCTCAATTGTGGTCGTAGGTTGAGGACCACCTGTGCAGCAAACGGAAACTTCCCGTTTCATTTGTTTATTACACTTCCTCTGACAGTTATTCAATCAATCAATCAATCAGAATAGAGCTGGAAGGGACCTTGGAGGTCTTCTAGTCCAGCCTCCTACTTAAGCAGGAGACCCTATACCATTTCAGACAAGTAGCTGTCCAGTCTCTTCTTAAAAACCTCCAGTGATGCAGCACCCACAATTACTGGTGGCCAGCTGTTCCACTGGTTAATTGTCCTCATTGTTAGGAAGTTTCTCCTTAATTCCAGGTTGCTTCTCTCCTTGATTAGTTTCCATCCGTTGTTTTTTGTCCCGCCCTCTGGTGCTTTGGAAAATAAGCTGAACCCCCTCTTCTTTGGGGCAGCTCCTCAAATACTGGCATATCGCTATCATGTCACTCCCGGTCCTTCTTTTCTCTAGACTAGCTATTCCTCCAGCCTTTCTTTGTCTGTTTTTGTCCCCAGGCCTTTAATCATCTTAGTTGCTCTTCTGTTGGAAGAAAAGTCCTTCTGCGCTCAGCTCCAAGTGGGGGAAAATACACTGGGAACATGGAGGCTGCTTGGAAAGATGGTTTAATGGTGGACAGGATCCCATGGCTTGGAGCTCCTGAATGGAAAAGGGGTGTCCCATGCTTCCAGATGTTGGGTGAAGAAGGAAAGAGAGAGAAGGGGAGACATGATAGCAGCGTTCCAATATCTCAGGGGTTGCCACAAAGAAGAGGGAGTCAAACTATTCTCCAAGGCACCTGAGGATAGAACAAGAAGCAATGGGTGGAAACTAATCAAGGAGAGAAGCAACTTAGAACTGAGAAGACATTTCCTGACAGTTAGAACGGTTAATCAGTGGAACAGCTTGCCTCCAGAAGTTGTGAATGCCCCAACACTGGAAGTCTTTAAGATGATGTTGGATAGCCATCTGTCTGAAAGGGTATAAGGTTTCCTGCCTAGGCAGGGGGTTGGACTAGAAGGCCTCCAAGGTCCCTTCCAACTCTACTATTGTATTATTGTATTATTGTAGAAGGAGATTGCTGGGGTTTCTATGCTCTGTTCGGGCCCACCTCTCTGTTTCCTGTTCCTGTGTAAGAAATGTATTCTGATTGGTTGTCAGACTCCCACTGGGCCATGCAGGGGCAACCCTCTAGGCTGTGTTTTGAGTCCAAGTTTGATTGAGTTTCCAGCTGTCATGTGGTGAGTTTTTGTAGAAGGCTAATCCTACCTTTGTTATGTAAAGTAGACTAGCTCAGGCTTTAATGGCTCATTGACAAAGTGGGGCGGGGGAGGGCAGGAAGCTGCAGGGTGCTACTCTGCCTTTAAAAACATGTTTCTCCCTTTTCACATGCAGGGAGATATAATATTCTGCCTTTTTAATATTTCCCAGGATATTTCAGTTTTCTAGCAGCAGGGTGGGTTTTAACTTCCTACACTTCGTTGAATATTTTTTCTCCAGTAACCAGAGTGCCAAGATTGTCTCAGCTGATAAAGATGCCATGTGGTCAGCCCAACCCATAGCTCACCCTAAAACCATCACAAAGAAGATCATTCCTCAAGAGAAGACACTCAACCAGCATCTTCTGACAAGAAGTTCTTTCCCCACGCTATGCTTCTGTCCACCTTCCATCCATCACGAAATGTTTTCAGCCGTAAAGAGAATGGAAATTCCATTTTCTCTATAGCGCGTCGTTTTTGAAAACTTTTGTTCACGTCTATCTTTGGACATCTTTCCCAAATGTTTTCCTCCTTCTTTGTGATGTAAAACAGACATTTCTTTTTTTTTGCAAAAAACAGAGAGAAAACAGTCTTCCGTCACTCTCGGATAGCTGTATAAGACGCAGATGCATCCCACAAAGCCATAATTTGATTTACGACTGGGGAATTCCGAGCCAAGTTCAATAAAACGGCAGTCAAATAAACCGCAGCTTTGCAGGAGGCCCAAACCAACGTCACGTAGGATGGTTTTCTCCCAAGTGATGCCTTCCAGATGGGGGAGGGATCACAACAACAGCCAGAACTCCTGGGATCTTAGTGAAAGGAAAGAAGGAAGAACTTCAGCAGATCTTTGCAGGTGGACAAACAAGGAAATAAGAGAATAGCAATAGCACTTAGAGTTATATTATACTGTGTCACAGTGCTTTTTCAGCCCTTTCTAAGTGGTTTACAGAGTCAGCAAATTGCCCCCCAATAATCTGGGTCCTCATTTTACTCACCTCCTAAGGATGGGAGGCTGAGTCAACCAGAGTTGGAAGGGACCTTGGAGGTCTTCTAGTCTAACCCCCTGCCCTATATCATTTCAAACGAAGGGTTATCCAATCTCTTCTTAAAAACCTCCAGTGATGGAGCACCCATTTTTTTTCATAATTTACATTAATGTACCGACATAATGATAGAATTTAGAATAACAGAGTTGGAAGGGACCTTGTAGGTCATCCAGTCCAACCCCCCCCCCAAAGCAGGACACCTACACCATTTCAGACAGATGGCAGTCCAGTCTCTTCTTAAAAGCTTCCAGTGATGAAGCTCCCACAACTTTTGTTCCATTGGTTGGAAAGGAAAATTCTCCTTATTTCCAGGTTGAATCTCTCCTTGTTCAGTTTCCATCCATTATTCCTTGTCTGGCCTTCGGGTGCTTTGGAGAATAGCTTGACCCCCTCCTCTCTGTTGCAGCCCTTCAAATATTGGAAGGCTTCTATCTTGTCTCCCTTGGTCTTTTTCTTCACTAGACTAGCCATGCCCAGTTCCTGCAGCCGTTCATCGTATGTTTTAGTCTCTTCAGAGACCTTTGATCATCTTAGATAGATTCAGATTAACAGAGTTGGAAGAGACCTTGTAGGTCATCTAGTCCAACCCCTGCCCAAGCAGGAAACCTTATACCATTTCTGACAAATGACAGTCTAGTCTCTTCTTGAAAGCCTCCAGGGATGAAGCTCCCACAACTTCCAAAGGCAACTTCTGTTCCATGGGTGGATTGTTCTCACTGTCAGAAAATGCCTCCTTATTTCCAGGTTGAATCTCTCCTTGTTCAGTTTCCATCCATTCTTCTTTGTCTGGCCTTCAGGTGCTTCTGAAAATAGCCTGACCCCCTCCTCTCTGTGGCAGCCCCTCAAATATTGGAAGATGCTCTCCTGTCTCCCCTGGTCCTTCTCTTCACTAGACTAGCCATGTCCAGTTCCTGCAACTGTTCATCATAGATTTTAGCCTCCAGACCCCTAATCATCTTTGTTGGTCTTCTCGGCACTCTTTCTAGAGTCTCAACATCTTTTTTACATCGTGGCGACCAAAACTGGATGCAGGATTCTAGGTGTGGCCTTACTAAGGCTTTATAGAGTGGTATGAACACTTGATTCTATCCAGAGGGACCATCTGAGGTCAAGCACAGAGACAATATGAGGAAACCGGAGAGCTATTGAGGGCCAAGTCAAATTCGGTCCACAAATCAACGGCCAACTAGGGAGGGGGAGAAAGTCCACATTCCTAAAAGGGTATTCAAAGTGTTGTTGACCAGAGCAGCGGAGAAGAATGTGTGTGGAGTCCCCCCACCCAAGAAATCCTCACATGTTTAGCATTCTCCACCTAATCTTGAGCTTAAGCATCCATTTATCTTCAAAGCAGGTTTGCAATTAGCTTCTCCCCCTGGCCCTTTGCCCCCAATTAAGAGGCCTCCGCGGAAGGATTAGCCAAAACTGGAGGACCAGCAAGCTTGCCCAGGGAGTCCTCGACTTACGACCATAATCCGAGGCCAGAATTTTCGGGGCTGAGTGAGAAATTCGTTAAGGGAACTTTGCCCTGTTTTTACGACTTTTTCTTGCCCTGTTTTCTTAAGGGACTCCCTGCGGTTGTTAGATTAGCAAATACCGTTTTTAAGTGAATTGGGTTTTCCCCTTTTGACTTTGCTTGCTGGAAGTTTGCAAATGGGGGAGTCACATGACCTGGGACGTTACAACCGCCATAAATGTGAGCCCGTTGTCAGGCATGTAAATCACATGACCATGGGCAAGCTGCAACGGTCGTAAGTGTGAAAAATAGTCGTAAGTCGCTGTTTTCAGGGCCGTTGTAACTTTGAACGGTCACTAAATGAACGGTTGTAAGTCGAGGACGGCCTGTATTGCTCCTTCTTCTGCCTTGCTTCCGATCAATAGTGATAATGCTAATAATAGGATAAGGATAATAATGAATCTGTGTACATTTAATAGAAGATTGGTAATATTATATGAAGCATATGAAGAACGGTTGCAGGAACTGGGTATGTTTAGCTTAAGAGAAAGAAGGACTAGGGGAGACATGATAGCAGTGTTCCAATATCTCAGGGGTTGCCACAAAGAAGAGGGAGTCAAACTATTCTCCAAGGCACCTGAGGACAGAACAAGAAGCAATGGGTGGAAACTAATCAAGGAGAGAAGCAACTTAGAACTGAGGAGAAATTTCCTGACAGTTAGAACAATTAATCAGTGGAACAGAAGTTGCCTCCAGAAGTTGTGAATGCCCCAACACTGGAAGTCTTTAAGAAGATATTGGATAGCCATTTGTCTGAAACAGTATAGGGTTTCCTGCCTAGGCAGGGGGTTGGACTAGAAGACCTCCAAGGTCCCTTCCAACTCTACTATTGTATTGTATTGTATTGTATTGTATTGTATTGTATTGTATTATGCATAACCCAAGGTAGCGATGTATATTATAAAGATATCTTGTTGTTGATAAATAGTTTAATAAGGAAGTAATGAAAGACTGGTATATTTATGAAGTGAGCATTTAGAATACTTTGTTTAAAAATGAAGGAACAATATTTTTGTTGGAATGTATGATGTACAAGGACAACAAGGAACATAAGCATATTTGATGGATGATTGGCAGGGCTATGCATAATTGAAAGTAGTGATGCATAAACATAAATAGTTGGTAAATTCTTTTATATTGTAAAAATAATCAGAATGGGATAAGTGATTACATAAAGGTATATTGTTATTAAATAGATAATTAAGAATGCAAGGGATTTAGGTTTGCTGAAAGGAAGGAAATATTAACTGCAATTGAACATATGATGTAAAATGAAAGTGAGGTACCTAGTCATATTAGATGGAAAATTTGTGACTGTATACGTAACTGAAAATATGGATGCACAAAAGCTTGTAACCAAACGACATGCTGTACGTAATGGATGAGAATTTTTTGTGCTGTCTTTTAGGTTTAAAAAAAAATAAAAAAAATTATTAAAAAAAAATTAAGAGGCTTGGCAACCAACTCATATTTACGACGGTTGCAATGTCCCTGGGTTACGTGATCCCCTTTTGCGACCTTCCGACAAGCAGAATCAACAGGGAAGCCAGATTGGCTTAACCACCGGTTTACTAATTTAACAACCACAGCGATTCACTTAAGAACTGCGGCGAGAAAGGTCATAAAACGAGGCAAAACTCGCTTAACAATGGTCTTACTCAGCAACAGAAATTTTGAACTCTGTGGAGGCCTTAAGTTGAAGACGGTTTATATTTTGGCATCTTCCAAAGAAGAGAAGAACACCTGGCTCTTTGAAATCCAGGTTTGTGAGATTAACAGATTAACAGAGTTGTAAGCAGGGGTGGGTTCTTGCCAGTTCTAAGCTCTTCTATAGAAGAGGTTCCACAAATCTACAGTGCTGTTTAGAACCGGTTCCAGCTCCCTCTCCCCACCCGTCTACACATCATCAAGATGAAGAGCGAGACGAGGAATTCTGGGAAATGAAGTCCACAAGTCTTAAAGCTGTCAAGTTTGAACACCCCTGGAGGTTTTTTCCTAAAGGGTTAGGGGTGCAAGGGTCTTGTAACTTGATAGCTTTAAGACTTGCGTGCTTCAATGCCAGAGTTCCTGAGCCAATATGACTAGAGGAGGAATTCTGAGAGTTGAAGTCCACAAGTCTTAAAGCTGTCAAGTTTGAACACCCCTGGAGGTTTTTTCCTAAAGGGTTAGGGGTGCAAGGGTCTTGTAACTTGACAGCTTTAAGACTTGCACACTTCAATGCCAGAGTTCCTGAGCCAACATGATTGGAGGAGGAATTCTGGGACTTGAAGTCCACAAGTGTTAAAGCTGTCAAATTTGAACACCCCTGGGGTTTTCTTTTCTAAAGGGTTAGGGGTGCAAGGGTCTTGTAACTTGACAGCTTTAAGACTTGTGTGCTTCAAATGCCAGAGTTTCTGAGCCAACATTTTGGTTGCCAAGCAAGAGCGTTGTTAAGTGAGTTTCACCACATTTTACAAGTTGGCCACGCCCACCCATTCACATGACTGCCATGCCACTCCCACATGGTCACATGATTGGCAAGCCACTCCCGCGCGGTCACATGGCCAGCAAGTCACTCCCACAAAGCAGGCCACACCTACAGAAGAGCTTCTAAAAAAATTTGAAACCCACCACTGGTTGGAAGGGACCTTGGAGGTCATCTAGTCCATTCCCTCTGCCCAAGCAGGAGACCCTACACCATTTCTAACAGATGGCAGTCCAGTCTCTTCTTCAAAGTCTCCAGGGATGAAGCTCCCACAACTTCCGAAGGCAACTTCTGTTCCACGGGTTAATTGTTCTCCCTATCAGAAAATTCCTCCTTATTTCTAGGTTGAATCTCTCCTTGTTCAGGTTCCATCCATTATTCCTTGTCTGGCCTTCAGGTGCATTGGAAAATAGCTTGACCCCCCTCTTCTCTGTGGCAGCCCCTCAAATATTGGAAGACTGCTCTCTTGTCTCCCCTGGTCCTTCTCTTCACTAGACTAGCCATGCCCGGTTCCTGCAACAGTTCATCATATGTTTTAGCCTCCAGTCCCCTCATCATCCTGGTTGCTCTTCTCTGCACTCTTTCTAGAGTCTCAACCTCTTTTTTATAGTCTGGTGACCAAAACTGGATGCAGGATTGTAGGTGTGGTCTTACTAAGGCTTTGTAGAGTGGTTAACAGATTAACAGAGTTGGAAGGGACCTTGTAGGTCATCTAGTCTAACTCCCCACCCAAGCAGGAGACTCTACACCATTTCTGACAGATGGCAGTCCAGTCCCTTCTTGAAAGCCTCCAGGGATGAAGCTCCCACAACTTCCGAAGGCAACTTCTGTTCCATGGGTTGATTGTTCTCATTGTCAGAAAATTCCTCTTATTTCTAGGTTGAATCTCTCCTTGATCAGTTTCCATCCATTGCTCCTTGTCTGGCCTTCGGGTGCTTTGGAGAATAGCTTGACCTCCTCCTCTCTGTGACAGCGCCTCAGATATTGGAAGACTGCCATCATGTCTCCCCTGGTCCTTCTCTTCACTAGACTAACCATGCCCAGTTCCTGCAACTGTTCATCGTATGTTTCAGCCTCCAGTCCAGTGGTGGGATTGACATTTTTTTACTACCCGCTCTGTGAGCGTGGCTTGGTGGGTGTGGCATGCAGAGGTCGGTTGCTACAGGTTTGGCCCCGTTCGGCTGAACCAGTAGTGGAATTCTGGCCTGGGTCGCTGCCGGGTCTGCCAGGCCTGGCACCCCCCCGAACCGATTCCCTCACTGCCGCTTGGCCACCGCCATTTTGGATTTAGTGATTGAGCGTGTAGTGCACACAAGCACATTGCATGCAGGTTGCAAACTTCAGTAATGCTGGCAACAACCCACCCCTGGTGGCATGGCTTGGTTGTCGTGGCTTGGTGGGCGTGGCAGAGGAAGGATACTGTAAAATCCCCATTCCCTCCAGATCAGCTGGGACTCAGGAGGCAGAGAATAGATGGGGGCATGGCCAGCCAGAGGTGGTATTTGCCGGTTCTCTGAACTACTCCAAATTTCCCCTACCGGTTCTCCAGAACTGGTCAGAACCTGCTGAATACCTTCTCTGCTCCATTCCCCTCTTCATCCTGGTTGCTCTTCTCTGCACTCTTTCTATGGAGTCTCAACATCCTTCTTATAGATTGGTGACCAAAACTGGATGCAGGACTCTAGGTGGGGTCTTACTAAGGCTTTACAGAGTGGTATTAGTAGCTCCCTTGATCTTGATTGTATCCCTCTGTTAATGCAATTTGGGATTGCATTGGCTTTTTAGACCGTCTGTTTAATCCGGATTCCTTCGTTCAATCTTCCTTTCCCACCTCCTGGTTTGAACTCAGAGCAACAAAACGTCAACAAAAACCCAACAGTTTTTATTCGCGGCCCTTTTATGTTGACTCACATTTCTCAAACTCTCCAAGAGAGGCTGGTTTCTCCTAAAAAGATCCCCCCATCCCTCTCTAAACACAAAAGATGGCCAAACCATCTGGAAAAACAGAGGACGTGGCCAGGCCCATCAGCCAAGGCTCCCTTTAATCTTTCCCAGCCCCCCAACAAAAGCCAGGAGTCGCTTCTCTAAGAAAACAAGAAAACAGCACAAGTTGATCAAGCTAAGAAAGAACGATAATAAAAAAACCCCTCCTCGTTATATTGCTGGGACGCTTTTGTTTGTGTTTTAAGGTGGAGGACATCAGGGGGCCTTCGGTCTCGAGGTCTCTGGATCAGTCCGTTGCGTTGGTTTGCCTGGGCATGGATGTCACAATCCCAATGGAAAGAATGGAGGTGTTTCTTCAGAAAGTTGAACATTTGCAATCACAAGAGAAAAGAATATTTGTAACTCAGGGTTCAACTGTGGGGTCCTTGGTGCTCTCTGAACTTGGTGGTTTTCTTGCAGATGTTTCATGACCCAACTAGGGAACATCATCAGTGCTAGAAGGGAGTGGTGTTTGTGGAGAAGAATGAGACAGGGGGGGAGGAGGAGGAGGAGGAGGAGGAGGAGGAGGAGGAGGAGGAGGAGGAGGAGGAGGAGGAGGAGGAGGAGGAGGAGGAGGAGGACAATGACTGTGGGATCCTTGGTGCTTCTGAGCTTGGTGGTTTTTTTCCAGATGTTTCATGACCCAACTAGGGAACATCATCAGTGCTAGGATGGAGTGGGGTTTGTGGAATGGAGAATGGAGGAGCAGGAGGAGATATGGGGTCCTTGGTGCTCTCTGAGAGTGGTGGTTTTCTTGCAGACGTTTCATGACCCAACTAGGTAACACTATCAATGCTAGGAGGGAGGGGTTTTGTGGAGAGGAGGAGAAGGAGGAAGAGGAAGAAGAAGAAGAAGAAGAAGAAGAAGAAGAGGAGGAGGAGGAGGAGGAGGAGGAGGAGGAGGAGGAGGAGGAGGAGGAGGAGGAGGAGGAGGAGGAGGAGGAGGAGGAGGAGGAAGATGGGGTGGTCCTTGGGGCTCTCTGAGCTTGGTGGTTTTCTTGCAGATGTTTCTTAACCCAGCTAGGTAATGCCATCAATGTTAAAAAGGAGGGGATTTGTGGAGAGAAGGAAGAAGAAGAAGAACAGGAGGAAGAGAAAGAAAAAAAGGAGGTGGAGGAGGATGGGGGGTCCTTGGTGCTCTCTGAGCTTGGTGGTTTTCTTGCAGATGTTTCATGGCCCAACTAGGTAACAGCATCAGTGCTAGAAGAGAGTGAAGCTGGCAGAAGTGGTGGTGGTGGTGGTGGTGGAGGAGGAGGAGGAGGAGGAGGAGGAGGAGGAGGAGGAGGAGGAGGAGGAGGAGGAGGAGGAGGAGGAGGAGGAGGGAGACTGACTGTGGAGTCCTTGGTGCCCCCTGAGCTTGGTGGTTTTCTTGTAGACATTTCACGACCCAACTAGGAAACGTCATCAGTGCTAAAAGGAGTGGGGTTTGTTCCCTGTTTATTTACTAGCCGCTTGCCCTGTCAGCGTTGGTAATTAAGAAACCACAACACCTCCTTGCCACAATCAGCACTCAAATTATCTGAGATTAACACCAAACTCAGACAAACAATCAAACAGTAAACGGCCTAAGACCCCTCCCACCAACACAGATAGGGCAGCACCCTGTCTATAAACAGACAGCAAACCCCACACCCTCCTAGCACTGATGAGGTTACCTAGTTGTGTCCAGAAACGTCGGCAAGAAAACCGCCAAGCTCAGAGAGCACTGAGGAGCCCAAGGTCAATTTTTTTTTTTTTTTTTTTAGAGGTGCTTTTCACAGCTCTCTAAAAAAGACGCATTTTGGCTCAGTTCCTTCTTCAGTTTCACATCCTCCTCCACGTCAAAAATTTGCACCGTCTCTTTTGAGAAGCATTTTGGCGTCTGGTGGTTTCACAGCTCCAGGCTTGTCAATTTTCTCTCTCTCTTCTTTTTCTTCATCAACCCAAAAGTGGTTTGTCAAAATTGAAGTCGGTCCAAGCAGAAAAAGGAAGTCACACCTTGTAGGGGAAGGGGGCTGGTTTCCCAGCAGATGACCCAAATGTGCGTGCTATTTTTCTTTTGGGCTATTTTTTTTTTAATCGCTCGATTTGCAAACTCGTTGTTTTTAAAAAGCGGTTGCAAACTATCATCTTTTAAAAAAAACAAAAAACAAAGAGGGGAAGGGTGCCCAAATGTTAGGCATTTCCAGACAATGGCCTTCTTGGCTCTCTCTCTTTCTTTTAATTGTTATTATTGATGGCTAAGGTAAAGGTAAAGGTTCCCCTTGTACGTATGTGCTAGTTGTTCCCGACTCTAGGGGGCAGTGCTCATCTCCGTTTCAAAGCCCAAGAGCCAGCGCTGTCCGAAGACGTCTCCGTGGTCATGTGGCCGGCATGACTAAACACCGAAGGCGCACGGAAACGCTGTTTCCTTCCCACCAAAGGTGGTTCCTATTTTTCTACTTGCATTTTTAACGTGCTTTCAAACTGCTAGGTTGGCGGAAGCTGGGACAAGTCACGGGAGCTCATTCCATTACGTGGCGCTAGGGATTCGAACCACCGAACTGCCGACCTTTCTGATCGACAAGCTCAGCGTCTTAGCCACTGAGCCACCGTGTCCCTCATTGATGGCTAAACTACCCTGTAAATCTCTGCGGTGAGCCGATCTATAAATGTAGCGTCACTCTTTCTCTAGCCAGCTGGGTTTTAAGGGAAAGGGATGAATCATGCCAGCGTGTTCAGGAGAGGAGTGAAATTACAAGTATCCTTTACTCACAGGTTCCTCACCGCATGCAAAGTGGTGGCTGCCGCGACGGGCAAAACAAGAGAACAGCGTTCAATGCAAACACGGCCCTTCTTAACATGCAATGCACCTTTATTCTCTGTTTTTTTATTTTTAAAATGAAGACGCAGGAAGCTAGGAGGGGGAAAAAATCTGATAGATTTTTTTTTATAATAGAATAACAGAGTTGGAAGGGGCCTTGGATGTCTTCTAGTCCAACCCCCTGCCTAGGGAGGAAACCCTACACCACTTTTGACAAATGGTTATCCAACATCTTCTTAAAGACTTCCAGTCTTGGGGCATTCACAACTTCTGGAGGCAACTTCTGTTCCACTGATTAATTGTTCTAACTGTCAGGAAATTTCTCCTTAATTCTAAGTTGCTTCTCTCCTTGATTAGTTTCCACCCATTGTTTCTTGTTCTACCCTCAGGTTCTTTGGAGAATAGTTTGACTCCCTCTTCTTTATGGCAACCCCTGAGATATTGGAAGACAGCTATCCTGTCTCCCCTAGGCCTTCTTTCTATTAGACTAGCCATACCCAGTTCCTGCAACCGTTCTTCATATGTTTTAGTCTCCAGTCCCCTAATCCTCTTTGTTGCTCTTCTCTGCACTCTTTCTAGAGTTTCAACATCTTTTTTACATCGTGGCGACCAGAACTGAATGCAGTCTTCCAAGTGTGGCCTTACCAAGGACTTATAAAGTGGATCAGTTGTGGTCGTAAGTCAAGGACTACCTGTAGTAAAGAACTCCCCCCCCCTAAAAACGTTCTTGGGAGTGTCATAAAGGATAGTCAGGGCTCCCTAGTGCTAAATCTCATGCTATTTTTATTTTATTTTTTTCATTTGGGTCATGCCAACCCGATCTTTATCAATGTCAATCTTTAATTTATACCTTCCTGTGATATGAGAAGCCAGCAGTTTTCAGCTTATTGCACAAACGAGAGAGGTGAGAGAAAGAGAGAGAGGCAGAGAAGAGAGAGAGAGAGAGACAGAGTGAGTGGGGAGAGGGGGAGAGAGACAGAGAGAGGGAAAAGAGAGAGGAACGAGAGAGAAACAAAGAGGAGAGAGACACACACAGAGAGAGACAGAGAGGAAAAATAGAGAGACGGAGAGCGGGAGAGGGAGAGAGGAGAGAGAGAAAGAGAGAGGCAAAGAAGAGAGGCAGACACACAAAGAGTGGGGAGACAGAGAGGGGGCAAAGAGAGAGAGGAAAGAGAGAGACAAAGAGGAGAGGCAAAAAGGAGAGAGAGAGAGAGGAAAGAAAGAGACAAAGAGGAGAGGCAAAAAGGAGAGAGAGAGAGAGGAAAAAGAGTCAGACAGAGAGAGAGAGGAAAGAGAGAGACAAAGAGGAGAGGCAAAAAGGAGAGAGAGAGAGAGGAAAAAGAGTCAGACAGAGAGAGAGAGGAAAGAAAGAGACAAAGAGGACACAAAGAGAAAGAGAGAGAGAGAGGGAGGGAGAGAGAGAGAGAGGAAAAAGAGACAGACAGAGAGGAAAGAGAGAGAGGCAGAGAGTGAGTCAATAGGGAACCATGGGTTGCCACTCCTTATAGGTGGCTGGATTCCCTTTTTTTCCCCACGTCATCCTAACTCTTGCAATAATCTCGGTGGGCATACTTAAAAAGAAGAAGAAATAAACAGGGGAGAGGCTTTGGAAATTCTGTGCAAAGAGCTTAATGGTGAACATACATTTTGCACGTTGCCCCTCGTTCATTGAAATGCTCCTCAGCCACCGAGCATGTGTAGACGTCGCCTTGTAGATGAAAGTATCCCGTCCCCCCTCAGGCACTCTTGGAGGGGGACAGTCAATTCTCTAACCTCTCCTTGCACAGGATCTGGCTGGGCTTTTCTGTGGTTGTTTTTGCTGGGGTGTGTGTGGTGGCAGATGTGATCGCTTGCCCTTGACTTACGACCACATTTACAAGCCCCACATTTATGTTGCTAAGTGAGACATTTGCTTAAGGGAATTTCCCCCCATTGTACGACCTTCCTTGCCTCCATTGTTACATTAACTATAAAAAAGAGGTTGAGACTCTAGAAAGAGTGCAGAGAAGAGCAGCCAAGATGTTTAGAGGACTGGAGACTAAAACGTACGATGAACGGTTGCAGGAACTGGGCCTGGCTAGTCTAGTGAAGAGAAGGACCAGGATAGGAGTCTTTCAATATTTGGGGGGCTGTCACAGAGACAAGGGGGTCAAGCTATTTTCCAAGGCATCCGAAGGCCAGACAAGAAATAATGGATGGAAACTGAACAAGGAGAGATTCAACTTGGAAGTAAGGAGGAATTTTCTGACAGTGAGAACAATCCACCCATGGAACAGAAGTTGCCTTCGGAAGTTGTGGGAGCTTCATCCCTGGAGGCTTTCAAGGAGAGACTGGATTGCCATTTGTCAGAAAAGGTGTAGCATCTCCTGCTTGGGCAGCGGGGTGGGTTGGACTAGATGACCTCCAAGGTCCCTTCCAACTGTGTTAATCTGTTAACTGTTGTAAGTTGTGGGCTACCTAGTATCTCTTTATAACCAGCCTACCTTTCCTTCCCTTCTCCATCAGCTCAATTTGAAAAAGCTCCCTCGCTTCCAAACTCAAGACCTCTGGATTTCAACTCCTACCTTCTAAGCCAGGATTAACAAACCCTGGCTTAGCACAATGAGCGGATACATTGAATGCCACAATTGCAGCCGTCAACTCTTCCCACATTGTCAATCGTTCTCACTGGCAACTGGATCTCTGTCATGGTTGGAGAACATCTGAGCGATAAACAGCAGGGCTAGCAAATTTGTGGCCAAGATGACCTTCCGAGATGCTGTCTCTTCTTTTCGGAGAACATCTGAACAAGAATAGTTGAGGCAGCAAATCCCCAGCTGGGGTGACCTTCAGTGGTGTCTCCAGTCCACTAAGTGCTATCATACCTCCTGGACCAGAAGCATGGGGTGGGAGAAGTTGTCCTGTCTCGTTTTGAAACACCTCGGAGCTTTCTCCTCAAAGGGGAATAGAGGCTAAAGCATATGAAGAATGGTGGCAGGATATTGTCTAGGGGTCTGTCCAGTTTAATGAAAAGAAGGACTAGGAGTGACATGATAGCAGTCTTCCAACATCTAAAGGGCTGCCACGAAGAAGAGGGAGTCAAGCTATTTTCCAAAGTACCTGAAGGTAAGACAAGAAGCAATGGATGGAGACTAATCAAGGAGAGAAGAAACCTGGAATTAAGGAGAAACTTCCTAACGATGAGGACAATTAACCAGTGGAACAACTTGCCACCAGAAGTTGTGAGCGCTCCATCACTGGAGGTTTTAAAAAAGAGATTGGACAACCCTTGTCTGAAATGGTAGAGGGTCTCCTGCTTGGGCAGGGGGTTAGACTAGAAGACCTCCAAGGTCCCTTCCAACTCTGCTATTCTACGTTCTATAATTATCTGGGTACATTAATGTAAATTGTGATGGAGTGTTGCGGTGGCCTAGAGGTAGAGCTCTCGTCTTGCATTCAGGAGGCTGTGAGTTCGACCCTAGGTAGAGGCAGATATTCCTCTCTCTCGCGGCACAGATGAGAATATAGTATCTGCTGAATATAACTCCGCGCTGGTGACAGGAAGGGCATCTGGCCAGTAAATGCTCAGCTCCATTCAATTGGCCAGAGTCCACCCTGCAAGGAATTATGAGGTCATTAAAAGATGACGATTAACATAAATTATGTTAAATCTTCACTGGAAGTTTTTAAAAGGAGACTGGACAACCCTTCGTTTGAAATGATAGAGGGCAGGGGGTTGGACTAGAAGACCTCCAAGGTCCCTTCCCACTCTGTCATTCCGTTATCCGAAGGTGTTAATTTCCATCCGTGCTTCAGCTCCTGAACATTGTCTGACGTTCCCAAGGCTGGTGCAACTGAGTCACCCTGACCAAAACAACCTCCATAATTTTATTTTATTTTTTTAAAAAGAGGATTATCACTTAATAGTCCAGTTCCTGCTTGTGCCCTTCCGTCTCGGCTCGCTTGAACCCTCGAAGGCCAGGCCAATAATTAAACCAGATGCCCTGACCAATATCCCCGTGTGTTGGTTTGTTTCAAGGTCATCTTTTTCCGATGCTGCTCGGAGTCTTTGCTATTTGGCAGTTCGAATTTCAGCCGGCTCAAGGTTGACTCAGCTTTCCGTCCTTCCGAAGTGGGTAAAATGAGGAGCTAGATTGTTGGGGGCAACTCTGTAGTCTGTTTAGAGAGGGCTGTAAAGCATTATGAAGTGATTGCTGCCCCTTCCTTCCTTCCTTCCTTCCTTCCTTCCTTCCTTCCTTCCTTCCTTCCTTCCTTCCTTCATCCCTCCCTTCCTTTCCTTCCTCCCTCCCTCCCTTCCTCCCTCCCTCCCTCCCCCCTCCCTCCCTCCCTTCCTTCCTTCCCTCTGCCCACTGAAAGCAGTTTGATTCCCATCAGTTCAAGGTTGACTCAGCCTTCTATCCTTTCAAGGTTGGTAAAACACTGTGAAGCGGGATATAAGTCTAGGTGCTATTGCTATTTTTATGTATTCTGGACGGGTATTCAATGTGAGAGTCGGAGGCTTTTAACAGAACGGTTTATTCACCACTGCTTCAGAACAAATACAACGAACTCTGGGTTGACAGTTTATTTTAAACCCACAGCTGTCAACCCGTTAACCAATAGGAACACAGCGTAACGTTAACCAGTAGAAACACAGCTTAACCCATGCTTAACCAATGTATGTCCAAAGCTGTGCTGATTGACAGCTGGGACATAACAGCTATTTTCCTCCCTCCCTCCCTCCCTCCCTTCCATGGGTGCAGTGGTTAGAGCGCGGTACTGCAGGCTGCTTCTGCTGACTGCCGGCTGCCTGCAATTTGGCAGTTCAAATCTCATCAGGCTCAAGGTTGACTCAGCCTTCCCTCCTTCCGAGGTGGGTAAAATGAGGACCCAGTTTGTTGGGGGCAAGAGGCTGACTCTGTAAACCGCTTAGAGAAGGCAGTAAAGCACTATGAAGCGGTATATAAATCTAAGCGCTACTGCTATTGCTCTTCCTTTCCCTTCCCTTCCCTTCCTTCCTTTCATGGTGCTCAATAGTTAGAATGCTGAATTGCAGGCAAATTCTGCCAGAGTTGGGTTGCTTCCGCTTTGGCCTGGTTCGGCTGAACCGGTAGTGGTAATTTGGCCTGGGTCACAGAACTGGCAGTGGCCCAGGCTGGCCACGCCCCTGAACCAGTTCCCCAGTCTCTTCTGCCGGTGCCGGCATGTTTCTGCGTGTGCGCAGAAGAATGTATAGTCAACTGCACATGCATGAGCAATTTGCGGTGGAGGCGCACATGAGCAAAGCAAGCACACAGCGAAGTGGTACCAATGGTACAGGAACCCATCCCTGAATTCTGCCCACTGTCAGCAGTTCAACGCTGACCGGCTCAAGGTTGACTCATCCTTCGATCCTTCTTGAGGTGGGTAAAATGAGGACCCAGATTGTTGGGGGTCAAGAGGCTGACTCTGTAAACCGCTGAGACAGGGCTGTAAAAGCTCTATGAAGCAGTATATAAGTCTAAATGCTACTGCTATTGCTCTTTCCTTTCTCCTTCTTTCCTTCCTTCCTTCCTTCCTTCCTTCCTTCCTTCCTTCCGTGTGTTATTGCTATTCTGGCACAATTCTGAGGTTTGCAACCTCAAACGGTGAGGTTTTCTATTCCCCTGATCATAAAGTCAGCAATGTTTGTGTTTGTGTGTGTGTGTGTGTGTGTGTGTGTGTGTGTGTGTGCTTTTCCTTGGAGTAAGGCTGCGTGCTGGAGAGGACTTTGCTGTGTAATAGCAGACGGAATAAAACATGCCAGCCTTACAAAGAGGAGTAGGAGGCAGGAATTTCAAATGTGCTGGCGTCAGAGACAACTGTACCATCGCTAGAACGGAACAAAAGGTTAGAAAAAGGCTGGGGTAGAGTTCTGTCACTTATTGTGGGGAGTTTTGGGGTGGGTTTTTTTTTTAAAGAATATTTAACACGATGAAAGAAAATCCCTTAATTAGCCTATCCTATCCTATCCTATCCTATCCCTATCCCTATCCCTATCCCTATCCCTATCCCTATCCCTATCCCTATCCCTATCCTTATTCTTATTCCTATTCCTATTCTATCTCGCTTAGCAATGGAAAGTTTGAAAACATTCTAATTTTCTGAGATGGTAGATTTGGGGTTTTCATGAGCTGTATGCCATAATCATCACAATTATGACAAATCACGGCTCCGTTTTGGTCGTATGTCGAGGACCTTGCTTATGGATCTCACCGATAGTCTGGATCAGGTGCAATATATATATATTTGAAGTGTTTGCAGACAGCCTGAGATACTCCAGGCACGATTTAGTGCTTGCCAACAGAGATCAGGGAGGTGTGTATGTGTGTGTGGGTTTGCTGTGTAAGTTGGCTGCAAGCCATCCAGTTTGCATAATTCACCATTTGCTAATCGGTCCTAAGCGGCGTCTTGGTGGACGATCAAAAAGAAATACGCCGTTGGCAGGACACGGTGTGCCTCTCTTCAAAGCGGCATCTGAAATCTGGAAATCTCTGGACAGAAGTCCCCCATCAGCTATTCCCAAGGAAGGTTGTGTTTTCCCTCCGTCTTCTTTCATCTCTCTCGCCGCCAGGCGAATTTTCTCTTTAACCCCACAGTGCTGGAGATGCCATCATTCCCCCGTGATTAACAAGGGAACATTATCTTCCTCCACCGCGTCCCTGCAGCGTTGTTTTGGAGTCCTACTACTGCGGTGGGACGAGGGAGTGGAAGGGAGGGAGCAGGGAAGGAAGAGTTGGAAAACTGCCGGCGCGGTTTCGTGTGACACGTAAAAAATCAACTCGAGAAGCCTGGAAGAACCAGGCTCGTAAGTCGAGGACCTCGCTGTGGTCCTTGACTTACGGCCACAGCGGAGCCCGACGTTTCTGTTGCTAAGTGAGACGTTGGTTCCGCGATAAACGTAAAACATAAATTGAACACAAAAATAGTTTATCGCGAAAGAGATTGCCTGCAAAGGACACTGGATTGGGGTGGAAAGGCAAAAGCGGGGACAGTATGCACCGTCCCATATCTGGGTAAACCAGGTTGCCCTGATTAAAAAAAACACTTAATCTCCCCCTTGGTGTAGCCGACAAAGCAAGGAGAGCCCGTAGCTTAGAGGTTAATAAGGTAAAGGTTCCCCTCGCACATATGAGTTTGTCGTTCCCGACTCTAGGGGGCGGTGCTCATCTCCGTTTCAAAGCCAAAGAGCCAGCGCTGTCCGAAGACGTCTCCGTGGTCATGTGGCTGGCATGACTAAATGCTGAAGGCCCACAGAACTCTATTCCCTTCCCACCAAAGGTGGTTCCTATTTTTCTACTTGCATTTTTTAACGTGCTTTCGAACTGCTAAGTTGGCAGAAGCTGGGACAAGTCACGGGAACTCACTCCGTTATGCGGCGCTATGGATTCGAACCGGCGAACTGCCAACCTTTCTGATCGACAAGTCAGCGTCTTAGCTACTGAGAGGTTAATACATCTACCTAACATGCAAGCAGACCTAGTTCGAATCCCAGAAAGGGTATGGCTAGATGACGAGAGCTAAATCGCTTGATATATATATACTAGCCTCCCTTTATTTCTTTGTCGGTAAAATATAAATTCAACACAAAAATAGTTTGTTGCAAAAACTGAAAGGCGAAAGCGGAAGCAGTAAAGCTCCGTCCCACATTTGGGTAGACCAGGTTGCCCTGCTAGGCCAGTTAACCACTTAAAGCATTTGTTCAATGAATTTTGTCCCTTTTTTCATGATCTTTCTCTCCGCAGTTGTTAAGTGAACCACTGCCATGGTTCATTCAGTAACACGCTTGTTTAGCCAATCAGGCTTCCCCGTGGCCTTTGCTTGTCGCAAAAGGGGACACTGTCAATCATCGTAAGCCTGAGACGGTTGCCCAAGCATCTGGATTTTGATCGCACGACCACCGGGGGGGTGGAGGGTGATGCTGCAATGCTTGTAAGTGTGAAAAATGGTCATAAGTCATTTCCCCCCATCGCCGTTGTATCTTTGAAACGGTCCCTAAATGAACTGTTGTAAGTCAGAGAATATTGATGGGTCAGGGATTCTGTAGCTTCTCTTTCTTCTCCTCCCTCTGCCAAACGCATCCATCCGGGTGATTAATTGCCGCTTTGCAATTTGTCCGTGAAATGAACAAATGCCATTTTCAGGAAATGCCAATCGGCCAAAGGTCTTCCTCTCCTCTCTGTCGCATTTTCCTCCCCCCTCCCTCCCTAATTGTCCCCAAAGCAACCTGACCTTTGAAATCCATGGCTTAGTAAACGCGTCCACTTCGTCTGTCCGTCTCGGGGTTGGCTGGTATGGCAACATAGCCAGGGCTGTGCCTGAAGGCCCCAGAAGGAATGCCATGGCCTTCTGCAGGGGTCAGTTTTGATCGCCATCTGCCCACTGGGTCAAAGCTATGATTGGAATTAGCAGTGGTCCCATCTCCTTAACATGACTTGCTCTGAAGGGTGGAGAATGGAATGGAATACAATACAATACGATATGGAATGGAATGGAATGGAATAGAATAGAATAGAATAAGGAATGGAATGGAATAGAATAGAATAGAATAGAATAGAATAAGGAATGAAATAAGGAATGGAATGGAATAGAATAGAATAGAATAAGGAATGGAATGGAATAGAATAGAATAGAATAAGGAATGGAATGGAATAGAATAGAATAGAAAATAGAATAGAATAGAATAGAATAGAATAGAATAGAATAAGGAATGGAATGGAATAGAATAGAATAGAAGAATAAGGAATGGAATGGAATAGAATAGAATGGAATAGAATAGAATAGAATAGAATAAGGAATGGAGTGGAATAGAATAGAATAGAATAAGGAATGGAATAAGGAATGGAATGGAATAAAATAGAATAGAATAAGGAATGGAATAGAATAGAATAGAATAGAATAGAATAGAGTAGAGTAGAAGAATAAGGAATGGAATAGAATAGAATAGAATAGAATAGAATAGAATAAGGAATGGAATAGAATAGAATAGAATAGAATAGAATAAGGAATGGAATGGAATGGAATAGAATAGAATAGAAAATAGAATAGAATAGAATAGAATAGAAGAATAAGGAATGGAATGGAATGGAATGGAATAGAATAGAATGGAATAGAATAGAATAACTATTGGAATAGATTTTAATAGAGGAGTAGAGTAGAGTAGAGTAGAGGAGAGGAGAGGAGGAGAGGAGAGGAGAGGGGAAGGGAAGGGAAGGGAAGGGAAGGGAAGGGAAGGGAAGGGAAGAGAAGTAGCTGGAAGGGTCCTGGGAGGCCTTCTAGTCCAGCCCCCTGCTCAAGCAGGAGACCGTATACCATTTCAGACAGGTGACTTTCCAAACTCTTCTTCAAAAACCTCCAGTGATGAAGCACCCACGATTTCTGGAGGTAACTTCTGTTCCTCTGGTGAATTGTTCTCACTGTTAGGAAGTTTCTCTTTAATTCCAGGTTGCTTCTCTCTTTGTTTAGTTTCCAACCATTGTTTCTTGTCCTGGCCTCTGGTGAATAAGTTGACCCCCTCTTCTTTAGGGCAGCCCCTCAAATACTGGAATACTGCTTTCAAGTCACTCCTAGTTCTTCTTTTCTTTAGTCTAGCAGCCAAACCCAAATCCTGCAGCCGTTCTTCGTATGTTTTAGTCTCCAGGCCTTTGATCATCTTAGCTGCTCTTCTCTGAACTGTTTCCAATCGAAAGAATCATTGCTCTTAAAGGACCTGATAGCAGAGTTTCAATATTTGAGGGGCTGCTGCAAAGAGGAGCGGCCAACCTATTTTGCAGATCCCCAGAAGGCAGACCAGAAGCAATGGGGGGAAACTAATCAAGGAGAGAAGAAACCTAGAACTAAGGAGGAATTTCCTGACAGTGAGAACAATTAGTCAGTGGAATGACTTGCCTCCAGATGTGCTCCAACACTGGAGTTTTTTTTTTGAAGAAGAGATTGGACACCATCTGTCTGAAATGGTAGAGGGTTCCCTGCCTGAGCAAGGGGTCCGACTAGAAGACCACCAAGATCCCTTTCAACTTTGTTATTCTGTTGTGTTCTCCAAAACAGCCAGGGCTGGCCAAGAAGCAATGGATGGAAACGAATCGAGAACCAACCTAGGACTAAGAAGAAATCTCCTGACAATGAGAACAATTAACCAGTGGAACAACTTGCCTCCAGAAGTTGTGAATTCTCCAACACTGGGAGTTTTCAAGAAGAGATTGGACAAATTGGCTGTTGTTATGCAATGCGAGGTCCGTCGTTAATAAGGCCCCCCTCATTTACGATCTAATTTTGGAGGGGGAGCCGGACCTCGCGGGAATAACGGAGACCTGGTTGGGCCACGAGGGAGGTTTACCCCTCGTGGAAATGTGCCCACCAGGCTACCGAGCATTTCACCAGCCCCGGGCCCAGGGAAGGGGTGGTGGGGTAGCAGCGATTATTCGGGAGGATTTAGAGCCAAGGGAGTCCACTGTGCCACAAACGTCCGGGTGTGAATCCCTTGTTGTGAAATGGGGCCCTGGGAGACAGTTGGGCCTGCTGATAGTATACCTGGCTCCTCGCTATACATCAGCGGCCCTGCCTGAACTCCTCGAGCTGATCGCATCAGTGGCGGTTGAGACCCCCAAACTCTTAGTGATGGGGGATTTTAACCTGCCATCGGTGGGAGAAGCATCCGAGGGGGTTCGGGAGTTCATGGCTTCCATGACAGCCATGGACCTGACTCAATTGATTCAGGGCCCGACACACGAGGGAGGACACACCCTGGACCTTGTTTTTGTCTCTGGCCAGTGGTTGAGTGATCTGGGAAGAGGGAACTTAACCATCACTCCCCTGTCATGGTCAGATCACTCACTCCTCAGACTTGACTTCCCTGGTGCTACCCCCCGCTGCGGGGAGGCGGAACCGGAAAACACTAGATGGTTCCGCCCCAGGTGCCTGATGGAACAAGATAGGTTCCAGACGGAGCTTGGGCCACCTTCTGTAACCCTGACCCGCCCCCGGGTAGAGGACCTGGTGGTCGCGTGGAATGATGCGACTACCGGGGCCTTGAACCGGGTGGCGCCTTTGCGGCCTCTCTGGCGGCAACGATCCACCCTGGCCCCTTGGTTTACCGAGGAGCTAAGGGTGATGAAACGCCGCAAGAGATGCCTAGAGAGTCGTTGGAGATCCTCCCGTTCCAAATTTGACCGAACACAGGTACGAGCCCATTTAAGGATGTACCTTGTGGCATTGAGAGCGGCCAAACGTCAATATTGTGCCGCTCTCATTGCATCAGCAGAGAACCGCCCTGCCGCCCTGTTTCGGGTGTCCCGCTCCCTCTTGTTTCAGAGGCCGCGGGAGGCCCCTTTACAGGGTAGGGCAGAGGAGTTTGGGAAATATCTGCAGGATAAAATCGCTCAAATCCGGAAGGATTGGGTTCCTGTCAGTGGTCCAATGGAGACGTCCGTGGCGAGTCTTGAGAAACCGATCTGGGAGGAGTTTGACTTGGTTGCCATCGAGGATTTGGACAGAATGCATGGACAACTGCGACCCACCACATGTTTATTGGACCCGTGCCCCTCCTGGCTTGTACTGGCATCCTGGGAGGTTACACGCGACTGGCTCCTAGGCCTAGTGAACGCTTCGTTGAGTGAGGGGTCTCTCCCGGCCTCTTTGAAAGAGGCGGTGGTGAGACCCTTGCTCAAGAAGCCTTCCCTGGACCCTATGGAGCTGGCCAATTATCGTCCTGTCTCCAACCTTCCCTTCTTGGCGAAGGTTGTAGAGAGTGTGGTGGCTTATCAGTTTCCACGACATCTGGAGGAAGATGATTATCTAGATCCGCGCCAGTCCGGCTTCCGCCCCGGGCACAGCACGGAGACGGCCTTGGTCGCGTTGGTAGATGATCTCTGGAGGGCCAGAGATAGGGGTTGTTCCTCTATCCTGGTCCTATTAGACCTCTCGGCGGCTTTTGATACCATCGACCATGGTATCCTGTTGCGCCGACTGGAGGGGTTGGGGGTCCAGGGCACCGTTTTGCGGTGGTTCGGCTCCTACCTTTCCGGCCGGATGCAACGTGTGTTGGCAGGGGAGCAGAGGTCGACTCTAAGCCCCCTTACTTGTGGGGTGCCACAGGGGTCGGTCCTCTCGCCATTCCTGTTCAACACATATATGAAGCCGTTGGGTGAGATCATCCGTGGTTTCGGGGTGGGATATCATCTGTACGCTGATGATACTCAGCTGTACATTTCCACCCCGAACCACCCCAACGAGGCCGTCGAAGTGATGTCCCGGTGTGTGGAAGCCGTACGGGTCTGGATGGATGACAACCGACTCAAGCTCAACCCCTCCAAGACGGAGTGGCTGTGGGTACCGGCTCCCCGGTTCAGCCAATTAATTCCATCTTTGGCCATCGGGGGCGTACAACTTGCCCCCGTGGAGCGGGCGCGCAATTTGGGCGTCCTCCTGGATGCCCGGCTGTCCATGGATGACCATGTGACAGCCGTGGCAAGGGGGGCGTTCCACCAGGTTCGCCTGGTGCGCCAATTGCGCCCCCTACTGGACCGGGACGCCTTACGCACAGTCACTCATGCGCTGGTGATGTCTCGCCTGGACTACTGTAACGCTCTCTACATGGAGCTTCCCTTGAAATGCACTCGGAGGCTACAGTTGGTCCAGAATGCGGCCGCGCGGGTAATTATGGGGAGTACCAGGTACTCCCATGTGACACCTTTCCTGCGCGAGCTGCACTGGCTTCCTGTGGTCTATCGGGTGCGTTTCAAGGTTTTGATAACAATCTTTAAAGCGCTCCATGGCTCAGGACCTAGTTACTTATGGGATCGTATCGTGCCCCATACATCCCTGCGACCAATTCGCTCGCACAGAGAGAGACTCCTCCAGGTGCCGTCCACCAGACAGTGCCGAGGGGCGGCGCCTAGGAGTAGAGCCTTCTCTGTGGCGGGCCCAGCCCTGTGGAATGACCTCCCTCCGGATATTAGGACTACCTCTGACCTCCGCTCCTTCCGTGTAAAGCTCAAGACCCACCTATTCCAAGTAGCTGGCCTGGCTCAACCATAGTCTGATCATATCGCTCCTGACGGGTTTTTTATTTTTGTAATTTATTTATTAAATTTATTTAGGGGATTTTTAATATTGCGATTTTAATTGTTTCCATCTATTTGTCCACCTCCTCTTTGTATACGTCTATATTATATGTATGTTTTGTCCATATTTGTATTTTTATGTGTTTTATTGTACGCCGCCCCGAGTCCTTCGGGAGAGGGTGCGGCTAAGAAATAAATATTATTATTATTATTAAACATTTGTCTGAAATGGTAGAGGGTCTCCTGCTTGAGCAGGGGGTTGGACTAGAAGACCTCCAAGGTCCCTTCCAACTCTGTGATTCTGTTATTTTATCAGATCTGGACTCCACAGCCCCCGGGAGGGACGCTGATTGGCCTTCTCCAGCCCAGTCCCGGAAGCCAAATCCTTCTCAGCAATATTATTCATAAAGCCATGTCCCCCACAAGACAGCCGGTCTCCAGTCATAAAGCTGAGACAGTCCGATGCTAATGTAATTAAGCTTCCAACATCGCTGGAGACACAAGCATTTCCTTTTAAAAGCTTCTACGATGATAAATATGCTCACGGTATGGTAGAAATTGAGTCTTAATGTTTCTATCTTGGCTTCGGAACATCGACTTCACTTCTTCTCTAGGTTGAGCCACGGTGGGGCAGTGGTTAGAGTGTAGTACTGCAGGCTACTTCTGCTGCCTGCTGGCTGCCTGCAATTTGGCAGTTCGAATCTCACCAGGCTCATGGTTGACTCAGCCTTCCATCCTTCTGAGGTGGGTAAAATGAGGACCCAGATTGTTGGGGGCAAGAGGCTGACTCTGTAAGCCGCTTAGAGAGGGCTGCAAAAGGATTATGAAGTGGTATATAAGTCTAAGGGATATTCCTACAGCTTTTCCTTTTCCCCTTCCTTCCTTCCTTCCTTCCTTCCTTCCTTCCTTCCTTCCTTCCTTCCTCCCTCCCTCCCTCCCTCCCTCCCTCCCTCCCTCCTCCCTCCCTCCCTTCCTTCCTTCCATCGTGTGCAGTGGTTAGAATGCAGTATTGCAGGCTAATTCTGCCTACTGCCAACAGTTCGATCCTCACCAGCTCAAGATTGACTCAGCTTTCCCTTCTTCCGAGGTGGGTAAAATGAGGACCCAGATTGTTGGGGGCAAGAAGCTGACTCTGTAAACCGCTTAGAGAGGGCTGTAAAGCCCTATGAAGTGGTATTACTTACTTACTTACTTACTTTATTCATATTTCTAGACCGCCCCCTCTCCCAAAAGGGACTCGGGGCGGTGTACAGTCGATGGAATACATAAAAAGAATACATAAATAAACAAATACTTAAACATTTAAATAATTAATTAAATGCTTACATGGAGGAGGTTATCCGCCATATAAGGTATATAAGTCTAAGTGCTACTGCTATTGCTCTTCCTTCCTTTCTTCTTGCCTTCCTTCCCCTCCTTCCTTTCTTCCCCACAATGGTTAGAATGCAGTATTGCAAGCTAACTGTACCCAGTGCCGGCAGTTCAATTCTCACTGGCTCATGGTGACTCAGCCTTCTATTCTTCCCAGATTGTTGGGGGCAAGATGATGACTCTGTAAACTGCTTAGAGAGGGATGTAAAGCACTGTAAAGTGGTATATAAGTCTAAGTGCTATTGCTGTTGAATTGTCTCCAGGGCTGTTCACCATGGCCGAAGAACCTTAGTCCATTGATGGTTTCGAACCACCGTCTGTTCCCCAAAGCTTTCAACCTCTCTTAAGAAGATGAGCATTCAGGGCAGAGATGATGGTCAGGAGGAACTCCGATGGTCTCCTAGAAGGGCTTGTGATATTGTGACACTGCGGTGGACGGCCTCTCCTTCAAAGTTGTGGCGTGTATGAGTTAATTCATTATGAGGTCCTAACTACCAGCTCACCATGGAGCTGTTTGGGGTTAACTTTCTCTTCTGGTCATGAACCTTCCTGAAATGGTATAGGGTTTCCTGCCTAGGCAGGGGGTTGGACTAGAAGACCTCCAAGGTCCCTTCCAACTCTACTATTGTATTGTATTGTATTGTATTGAAAGAGAGTTGTGGTTGATTCTAAAAGTACCTTCTGCCACCCAGTCAATTGGGTGATGTTTAATCATGGCTTATTGAGAACGGCCTCCATCATCCGACGCAAAGGTGATTGTCATTGGGGCCAGATATCCCACTTTACCCCCACCCAAGAGGCTGGGGCCTTTTTTTTCTAACCCAGATGAAGTCATCTCTCAGTTTGGGCAATAAACTGAAATGGAAAAAACCCAATGCAACAGCCCCACCTAGCGGCCAAATGGAGTCCTGAAACCTGCATCAAAAGCTGTAAACGCGGCTCTTTTCTCTCCTGTGAAAAGAAGCGATGGAGGAGGAGAAAACATTTGAAAGGCAAGACTGGAGCCTGTGGGTGAGAAAAGGCAACATCCTGGACATGGGAGGAACTGAATTCCAAATCCCTGTTGTTCTCCTATGTTTCTCTCTGTGTGTTCTTTCTCTCCGTCCCTCCTCTTTCTCTCTCTTCCCTCTTTCTCTTCTTTCTTTTCCTTCTCTCTCATTTCTTTCACTTCTCTTGTTCTCTTTCTCTCTTCTCTCTCCCTACTGTCCTTTTCTCTTTTCCTTCTCTTCCTCCTTTCTCTCCTCTTCCCTCTTTTCTTTCACTCCTCTCCCTGCTTTCCCGCCTCTCTCACTTCTCTCCCTCCTTTCTCTTCTGTTCTCTTCCTTTCTTTCTCTCCTCACTTTTCTCTCCCTTTTCTCTTCTTTCTCTTCCTCCTCTCCCTACTGTCCTCTCTTGTTTTCTCTTTTCCTTCTCTATCTTCTCTTCCTCCTTTCTCTCTTCTCTTTTCTTTCACTCCTCTCTCTCCTTGCTTCTCTCTCTCCCTCCTCTTCCTTTTCTCCCTCCTTTCTCTTCTGTTCTCTTCCTCTTCTTCCTCTCCCTCTTTTCTCTTCTTTCTTTTCCTTCTCTCTCATTTCTTTCTCTTCTCTCATTCTCTCTTCTCTTTCCCTACTATCCCCTCTTCTCTTTTCCTTCTCTATCTCACTTCTCTTCCTCCTTTCTCCCCTCTTCCCTCTTTTCTTTCACTCCTCTCCCTGCTTTCTCTCTTCACTTCTCTCCCTTCTTTCTCTTCTGTTCTCTTCCTCTTCCTCTCACTTTTTTCTCCCTTTTCTCTTCTTTCTCATCTCTTCTCTCTCCCTACTGTCCTCTCCTTTTCTTTTCCTTCTCTATCTCACTTATCTTCCTCCTTTCTCTCTTCTCTTTCTCTCCTCTCACTTCTCTCCCTCTCTTCCCTCCCTTTTTTCTCTCATCTAACTTTTCTCTCCCTCTTTTCTCTTCTTTCTCTTCTCTCTCCCTACTGTCCTTTTTTCTTTTCCTTCTCTATTTTTCTCTTCCTCCTTTCTCTCTTCTCTTCCCTTTTTTCTTTCACTCCTCTCCCTGCTTTATCTCCTCTCTCCTCTCTCCCTCCCCTTCCCTCTCTCACTTCTCTCCCTTTCTCTCTTCTGTTCTCTTCCTCTCCTCTTTCTCTCCTCTCTTTCCTCTCCCTCTTTTCTCTTTCTCTTTCTCTCTTCTCTCTCCCTACTGTCCTCTCTTCTTTTCTCTTTTCATTCTCTATGTCACCTCTTCCTCCTCTCTCTTTTCTCTTTCTCCCCCCTCCTCTCTCTCTTTTCTCTCTTTCTCTCTCTCTCCACTATCGGGACCAGAATTTTCATTGCTAAGCAATTTTACCACCAATGTGCCATGTTGTTAAGTGAAACTGCAGTTGTGAAGTGAATCACTCAGTCATTAAGTGAATCCAGCTTGCCCGCTGATTTTGCTTGTAGGAAAGCAGGAAAGCAGTTTATGACCTCAGGATGCTGCAAACTGTTATACATCTATGCTGTTTGCCAAGTGCCCAACTGTTGATCACATGACTGTGGGGATGGCTGCTAGTGACGTAAGTGTGAGGACCATCAGTCATAAGTCAGAGACTAGCTGTATTTTTTGAGATTTCTGGTAACTCCTCGTGGACTTTTTGCTGCAAGGGTGATCATTTCTGGATTGCAGGTAGATAAAACTCAAAAGTGGAGGTGGTTTTATTTTAATTTATTTGCAATTTTAAAAGAGGTGAGAAGTGATATTAGCTGGCCTTCAGTGCGATGAAGGTGGAAACTGATTTATTATTCTTATTATTCTCTTCGTTGCCTTTCGGTCATCGTTTTTCTTTTTCTGCACCTTCCAAAGGCTTGCTTTACTAGTTTACGCTGTATTAGTCTTTGTTATGTTTTTTTAAAAGGTGAATAAAATTATTTTCTTCTTTTTTTAAAGGAGGTGCTTGCTGAAAAAGGCAGAATGAACTTTGGGGGGTGCCGAGGTCTCCCCTGGAAGGAGATTTCACAGTGAAAATGTTTGTTCCCTGGGCAAAGACACACATACACACACATAAAGACATCCCGCTGCCCCAATGTCTATATTTCCAGCTGGTCTGTCTGAACGTTTTGCTGGTGTTTATAAATACTGATAGATTGTCGGTGAAAACTTGAGATAGGTTTCCAGGTCCAGACCAAACAGGAACTGATCATCTGCATCCATAAACTCGCACTCGATTTTTTGCCTTCGTGTGCTGTGCGGAGCCGGGATTGAAAGACTGTTTGTGCAGCTGTGCACGAAGAAGCACTTGCGTCAAAAAGGGAGAGAGGCTACAATTAAAAGGATCTTTTACAGACACAACAATCGGACAGCCACGTGAACGGCCCCATAGGTAAAAGAAATGTGAGAATGGCCTTGCGAGAAAAGGAGCCAGAGACGCTGCCAAGGGGATGGTCAGATAAGGGACTGCTGAGCCCTCGGCTGCATAACGGGTGGAGGATGAGGATTTATAAGGAATCCTCCCTAGTTTCTCAGGCTTTAAACCATGTGGCTATTATGGCATGTGGGAAAGGCCTTGGAAGACAGGGCCAAGAGACGCTGCCAAGGGGGTGGTCAGATAAGGGACTGCTGAGCCCTCAGCCGCATAACAGGTGGAGAATGAGGATTTATAAGGAACCCTCCCTAGTTTCTCAGGCTTTAAACCATGTGGCTATTATGGCATGTGGGAAAGGCCTTGGAAGACAGGGCCAAGAGACGCTGCCAAGAGGATGGTCAGATAAGGGACTGCTGAGCCCTCAGCTGCATAACGGGTGGAGGATGAGGATTTATAAGGAGCCTTCCCTAGTTTCTCATCCTGTAAAGGGGACGGCTGTAATAGTATGTGGGAAAGATGTAGGGATAAAAGATGTGTAGATGAACCAGGCTGAATCTGAGGGAGAGAGGTCAAACACGTCATCAGTCATGAGTCCCCGCGTGCCCACAAGAGATGTAAGTCCAGCCTGCCTTGAATTCCTTTCTTAACTTCCCCTTGACCGTTAATAGCTCAGATTCTTGTAGAGAGCTTAAGCTTGCAATAAATCCTTACACTCATTTGAGCTTGCCTGAACCTCCCCATTTTCCGGGCCCTTGGGAAGATGCCGCCCAAGGGAAAAGTGAGATCATTAGCCTGCTTAGCCCACAGATGGTGGAGAAAGATGCTCAGAAGGGGTCCTCCCAAATTTCTCAGGGTGAAAAGGAGGGAGAATTGTGCTTTCCGACTTGCCAGGTTGTGTTGATGTACCCTGACAAGAAAGAATTAACTCGGTGTGGTCGTGTGGTCCTGTCTGTTTTATACGGTAAGGCTGACGAGGGTGGGTGATTCCCCTTTAAGAAGGATCAAAGGACTTTCTGGGGAGGAGAAGCTGGAAATGATCCAGCAAAGGGGAGGGGAGGGGGATAGATTGGAGTCTTTGCTTGGCCGCTTCAAGGCTTCTCCATCAGTCCTCCAACTCCAAGGTTGCCGTTGAGGTCCTTCAACTCTTGGCATGAGAAGAAGACAACCTGGAGTAGGCTGCCTGCTTGGGGAAGGGGGTCCCCGATGCCTTCTCAGAGGCCACACAGTCTTGTAAGTCATCGGTTCCCTTTCATTCCCCCCCCCCCCGTCTGCGAGTAAGCAGGCTCGATGAAAAAAGATCTTGAGATATCCTTCGCAAGGAGAAACTGAGGCTAATAGCAATATCAGTAATATCAGGTATTACTGCTATCATGAGCTGTGATTGTTGGGTCCTCCTGCAGAAGTGGGCTTGTTTCCGTGGCTTCCGGAGGATCGGGAGTTTGCAAAGTCCTTGCCGCCTTTCTCTGAAAAGAAGGCAGATGTTAGTTAGAATGTGCCGTGTTCTGAACTAGGCTTCCCTAAAAAGCACCAGGCAGAGTCCTGGTCCCAACAAAACCCCTTTTGTTAAATGAACGTGATTTCCTCTCATTCACATTCAGCCAAGGCCTGGAAAACAGTCTTTCAAAGGAATATTTATGACCATAGACCTTATCTAGCTTGGAAAACTGCCACATAAATATTTTCCAAATGAGGTGCTGTGCAAGGAAAGATTGAGCAGAGAGTCTCTGAGATTCACGGACAGATCTTCACACTCCTGAAACGAATCTAATGACCGGACGAATGAATTGTTTCCTGCAAAAGCCACTTTCCTTTCGCTCCTCTTTTATTTCCTATGGAAGGGGCCAATCCCCTTCCACCTGTGACTTTACTCCCAAGTCAACCCTGATTTCTGTGTTGTTCCTTTTTTCTGGCAGCTCAGCGCATGTACACATTGGGAACAGGCTCCAGCTGTTCCTCTGCCTCACTGCTGGCTAGCTCTGTTGGCACCTGATCACTGCCAGGCGGCCTCGGCCCCATCTCTGCCTCCAAACCAGAACCCTCGTCCAAGCCTTCCCCAATGTCCAGGACTGGCCCATGCTCCTCCCCAACCTCCTCACTGTCCGACTCTACGGCCAACTCTGCTGGCTGGCCACAACATGCAGTGCCCAGATCCTGAAATAGGTGAGGTTGGGTTGATTCCTCAGCTGAGCCAACTTCCCACTCTGACCTCTCATCCTTTTCAGACATTCTATGAACCAGGAGGCTGGCCCGGTTTCCCTGCCACTGAATCCTGTGGTTTAGCCCAACCACAGAGAGAATGGAACAAACCGAGATCGTCTCCCATCATGGTTAAAAACTGCAGCATCAAACTCTCTGCAGAGTCTCTGGATTGGAGGAGAGGATTTAAACCATCTCACAAAACATTGTAAATCTTGGTCACATGATGGCGGGATGCTGCAATTAGCTGAAAATGCAGGCTTGTTGCCAAGCAACCAAATGGTGATAATTGGACAGTCAGAACTACGAATCTGAGCAGCTTCGGGGAAGGCCACTGGTAACGTGGAATAGTCGTAAATCGAGGATTTTCTATCTCTTCCTGTTCTGACTGAGGCTTCCCGAGAGCATGAAGCAAACTCCTTGTCCCGACAAAAAACCTTTCTATTAATTTACAGTAAATTCTGCTCGTTCACAGCCAGCAAAGTGTTTCAAGGGAGGATTTACAGTCACAGACCTTATCTAACAGGCTGATATCTGCAAAGCTTGGCCAGGAGCCTCGGAGAGTCACGAACCAATGAAGCGAACTAATTGTCTCCTGCAAACTCCACTCCCCTGTCGCTCCTCTTTTATTTTCTCTGGGAGGGGCCCTTCATCGTCCACCTGTGGCCTTACTCCCAAGTTGCCCGTTCCTTAGCTGTTCCCTTCCTCTGGCAACTCTGTGCATGCGCACACTGGGAACAGGCTCCAGCTGTTCTTCTGCCCTACTGATGTCTGACTCCGAAGGCAGCTGATAACTGGCATACGGCTCTGTCCCCTTCTCTGCCTCCAACACAGAGCCCTCCTCAGAACCTTCTCCAGACTCCAGGACTGGCCCATGTTCCTCCCCAACCTCCTCACTGTCCGAATCTGCTGCCAGCTCTTCTGGCCACTGGTGGACCACAATTTCCTGCTCAGGGAAAGTCACCCAGAGGTCTCTCAAGGCCAAGAGTTGGGGGGCCTTCAGCTTGACTGATACCCATCCTACAAAATTTCATATACTATTTTTTTAAGAAAGGGACTCAACGAAAGGTTAATCAGTTGCCGAGAAGTTACGCCATCCGAGGCTTAGCGAAGCAACGAACTCCAGAGGCGGATCGGGTCTTCCAATATTTCCATTGATCTGTATCAAAAGACGTGGCAGGGTGGGGTGGGGAGAAGTCACAGAGGATTAAGTGGGTTATTGTATGAGTGGGGCGATGATAAAGTTAGGGGGGGCGTATTAAAAAGCAGAAGCCGTCGGCTAAGATTAGCTGCCGCGAAGACGGAATGTATTTTTTTAAAGCAGCGAGCCATTCCAGCAGCCGTTTTAAAACCCGAGGAGGTTTTAAAACTGAATCAAGCTACATTTTTGTGGTTAAAACCGCGAACTGGACCGTTACCTTTTGTTTTTTTTGTTTGCTTTTTTTTTTCAGATCTCCGCCTACAATTTCATCTCCATCCATTGCAAGGTGGCTTTTTTCCTGGACGCAGGGATTGCCCCTCTAGGTCCTGAGTTTTTATTACTACGCCAAAATAAAAAGCTTTTTCCCTAGAAAATAATTAGCCTGGTTTAAAACAGTTTAGATTAGTTTTAGAAGGACATTTAGGTTACTTGATTGAAAGGAAGGAAGATACGGTTTAACGGTTTTATTGGTTAGGTTATGTTCTTTTTAAATTAACTTTAAGAGGTCAGTTGAATTGTTTGTCCTAAATTAAGCACATTTAAACATTTAGGTTTCATCAATTTAAATATGATTTAAAAGCGATTAAGAAGCGAGTTATTGTTAGACAGGGTGGTGGTGGGGGTGGTTGCAACATATTTTCAATCTTTTGAGCCCCAGGCAGCTGGGCTGAAAGCCATGCTACAAAAAAGAACAAGGGTTACACAAACACACACAATTAACGTTGACAAACAGTTGCTTAGTATGGTGAAAAGATTCCTGTAACATTCAAGAGAGGAGTTAGGGAAATGTGAGAGACATCAGAAGGGAAAGATTCTCTGCTAGGCATCTATATTTTTTTTTAACATGATCCACTGAAGGATCGCTTACCAAAGGACCATGATACCCATAATTAATGTCAGATCTAGGTGGAATCTGTATGGCAACCGACCGATCCTTTTGCTGTGAAAGACTCAACGTCTGTTGGGGAAGTAAACAGGTCCAATGTGAACACAGAAGATAATAAGGGTTAGAAAGTTTTGCTTTGATTTTTAACTTCTCATCTGTTAGATATTAGCAATTCTTATAGTGGTTTCCACCAAGGTCCTCCGTTCCGGCGGGAACAGAGGTTTAATCCTATTGGGTCGAAGGGTCTGACAGCTCCCTATAAAAGGGCTCCTGTGAGACTCAACCTTCGCTGGATTGTACATACTTCTTCTGTTACAATAAGGAGCTGTTGTTGCCTTAGCCTGAGTCTGCCTTTCCATTACTAGATCTAACACTGGCGACGAAGGTGGGATTGGAAGGCCAACCAAAAAGAGCGTAGCAATCCAGCAAGTACACCAGCGTGGCTTCAAGCAGCCATTTTTGAGCGGCAAACTCAAAATTCCCTCAGAACACAAAATGGCCATGCACGCCCCACTGACTCCGTACGACGCAGTCACCGAGCACTGGGACTCGTATATGCTGAGGTTCGACTGCTTCCTCGAAGCCAACGACCTCATGGGCCTTTCTGAAGGCCGCAAGAAGAACGTGTTCCTGGGTTACTGTGGACAGGAAGTGTTCGAAACTGCCAAAGATCTCTCTGAACTAACGCCGCTACAATCGGTCACTTGGTTGGTGCTCCAATAGACGCTGAGGACCCACTACGCTCCCAAGCCGTCTAAGCACGTCCGCCAGCACGAATTTAATATTCGCAATCAGAAGGAAGGCGAATAGATCAACGAGTACGTTGCGGCGCTAAGAAAGGCCGCAGTGTACTGCGAGTTCCGAGACCTAGACAAACTCATACTAGACCGCATTGTATGCGGTGTGCGGGACATTAATTTATAGAGAAGATTACTTGCCAAATCTAATCTCACTCTATAACCGCCAGCAGAGGCCCAACTAAGGGGCATCGCAGCCGCAACCACTCAGAGCGCTCAGAGGCTGACATCAGAGTCACCTACCACACATCAATCGGCCAAGTCCGCACAAGGCGGCCAAAAAAGCTGAAGGTCACAGTCCTCATCGAGGGCTCTCCATGCGAGATGGAGATCGACATGGGAGGTTGGATGCAATGGGTGTTTCTTGAGGTCATTGGACACACCTTGTGACTTTGGGGACTCACAACCTCCAAAGAAATAGGGGGAAAGGTTGAGAAAGACCGCCTTAAATTGATTTTGGGTTTTACTGATTAGATTGAATTGTTGTTATAGATGTTGAACTTTAAGAATGAAGTTTTCTCCTTGGCCTGGACCATGAGCCAGCAGTGTGCAGCGGCAGCCAAAAAAGCCAATGCAATCCTAAATTGCATTAACAGAGGGATACAATCAAGATCAAGGGGGGTTCTAATACCACTCTATAAAGCCTTAGTAAGACCACACCTCGAATCCTGCATCCAGTTTTGCTCACCACACTATAAAAAAGATGCTGAGACTCTGGAAAGAGTGCAGAGAAGAGCAATCAGGATGATGAGGGGACTGGAGGCTAAAACATAGGAAGAACGGTTGCAGGAACTGGGCATGGCTAGCCTAGTGAAGAGAAGGATCAGGGGAGACAGTATAGACAGGATATTTGAGGGGCTGCCACAGAGAGGAGGGGGTCAAGCTATTCTCCAAAACACCTGAAGGCCAGACAAGGAATAATGGATGGAAACTGACCAAGGAGAGATTCAACCTGGAAATAAGGAGAAAATTTCTGACAGTGAGAGCAATCAACCCATGGAACAGAAGTTGCCTTCAGAAGTTGTGGGGGCTTCATAACTGGAAGCTTTCAAAAAGAAACTGGGCTGCCATCTGTCCTGAATGGTGTAGGGCAGAGGACTAGATGACCTGCAAGGTCCCTTCCAACTCTGTTATTCTATATTGAATGGAAAAACGTGCCTTCAGAACTTGTGGGAGCTTCATCACTGGAGGCTTTCAAGACTCCCATTGTTCAGAAATGGTGTAGGGTCTCCTGCTTGGGCGGAGGGGTCAGACTAGACGACCTACAAGGTCCCTTCCAACTCTGTTAATCTGTATCTCTTCTCAAAGAGAAAGAGATGGCAGCTCAAACTGGGCAGGCCCAGGAGGAGGACGGAATACCCAGCCTGTAGGAAGCCAACTCTAGGTAGGCGGGGTACGAAAGAGAACTATCGCCAACTCGCTGAAACCTCTAAAGGAGAAGTTCACGGAAGAAACACGTTATCCAGTTTTTCTGATGCCAACTCCAAGTTTCTTGTTTGTTTGTTTTAAAAAATGCTTTCTGTGCAAACTGAAGAAGAAAACAAGAGTAACATTTGGACGGAGAGGGAAGTAATCGGCTGACTGACAGCAGGGAGGGTCAGGAGGAGAAAGGAAGACCCCAAAAACCAATGTTATAAGGAAGGAGAGCGGCAGATCTAAGGTCATTCGCAGCCTACCTTGGTCCTGAGCCCAACTAAGCCAGCTGCCAAAAGCAGAAGTCCTCCTAAGCCCATGAGGCAGAACTTCAGGTATTCCAGCAATGAAGGGATGGTTATCAGATGGGTGTAGTAGTCGTTCAAAACATCCCCTACTACCTCCCCGCTCTGTTCAGGACAAAGAAACAATCAGTGAGTGTTTTTACTGCCTCGCAAGATTTTATTTGCCCGCAAGAGGCGAGATTCCTAGCCGTGTGGGAGAACATGGTTGAATCCAAGGGAATGAAACAATTAACACCCAACTTGCTTTCCAGGGTTTCGCTTAAGAGTGGCGAGGGATCCTTTGGGGCTTCGCAGCCCAGGTGGATCTCCCTCCCCCCCCCCCCGCCATCCCCTTCTCCATCTCATCTCGTTCTTGGCCAAAGGACGATTTGTCATATTGTGCAAGGTTCGCAAATTCAAGTAATGAAGATTTGGATAAAGAGAGGGAGGGACAGAGGGAGGGAGGAAAAGAGGGAGGAAGGACGAGAGGGAGGAAGGGAGGGAGGGGAAGGAAGGAAGGAAGGAAAAAGAGGGAGGGAGGGGAAGGGAGGAAGGAAGGAAGGAGATAGACAGAGGAAAAGAGGAAGGGAGGGAGGGAGGGGAAGGAAGGAAGGAAAAAGAGGGAGGGAGGGGAAGGGAGGGAGAGAGGGAGGAACGAAGGAAGGAGATAGACAGGGAGGAAAAGAGGAAGGAAGAGAGGGAGTAAGGCAGGGAGGGAGGGAGGAAGGGAGGGGAAGGAAGGAAAAAGAGGGAGGGGAAGGGAGGCAGGGAGGAAGGAGATAGACATGGAGGAAAAGAGGGAGGGAGGAAAAGAGGGAGGAAGGGAGGGAGGGAGGGAGGAAGGAAGGGGAAGGAAGGAGGGATGGATGGAAGGAGGGAGGGAGGAAGGAAGGGAAGAAGGTGGGAGGGAGGAAGGAAGGGAGGAAGGTGGGAGGGAGGAGGGAGGGAGGGAGGAAGGGAGGGGAAGGAAGGCGGGAGGGAGGGATGGAGGTAGGAAGAGGAAGGAAGGTGGAAGGAAGGAAGGAAGGAAAAAGAGGGAGAGAGGGAGGGAGGAAGGTTAACCTGATTGAAAGTTAATGTAAACTATATTCACCCTTCTCAGAAGGTGTTCTCCCCCCCCCCCCATGTATGTATGTATGTATGTATGTATGTATGTATGTATGTATGTATGTATGTATGTGTAAGCATGCAGCCAGACTCATACTTACCTCGGAAAACCAAACCAGGGGCAAAACCACGGGCTTAATCTGTCCGGTTTGCCTGGACAGAGGAAAAGAGGAGACTCGTTTCAAAATCCCCCTTTGCCCAGCCTGAGCCTGGGGCTGTGTGAGGGCCATTGTTCCTCCCTCTTGGCTGCCCAGCTCCCTGGCCAGGGATGAAGAGGCTTCCCAGAAGAGACGAAGAAACCCAGAGCCCAGTCTCTCCCTCGCTTGGCCCACAACCTACCAGATGCCGGAGACGTGTTTTATGAACAGATTGAGTTGTATTTTGACCGAACAGTTCATGGGAATCCCCGTCAGCTGCAGAGAAAGAAGAAACGGATTTAGTTCTTTGGGTTACAAAGATCCCATTGATTTTCCTCCCCCCTTTGGCCGGGAGGGGGGGGGTCCAAAGCCTCTCTAAGCAAAGGCCTTGTATTCGAAGAAATCCCAGCCCTCCCCACACAAACAATTAGCAAAAGGAATGTAATCAGGCCACGGGGAACAAAACGGACCCAAATCACGCCACAATTTGGTCTGCACGGAGCTGCCAGCACGTCAACCAAATGGGCGCGTCCGCGGCAGGAACAAAACCGCCGTTCGTTTTATCCAGGAAGCTGCCGGTATGGAGGCAGTCCTCGACTTACAACACATTGTTTAGTGACCCATTGAAAGTTGTAACGGCACTGGGAATGAAAGTAACTTAGGACTGCTGTTCAGACTTATGACCGCTGCCGCATCTCCATGGTCACGGGATTGAAATTCAGATGCTTGGCCACTGACATATTTATGACGGTTGCAGTGTCCTGGGACAATGTAATCTCCTTTAATGACCTTCTGACAAGCAAAATCCCTAGGGAAGCCAGATCCAATTAACAACCGTGTTAATAACATAGTTGTTCGTGACTACTATGACAACTACTGGTAGTAGCTACTACTGGTAGTAACTACTAGTAGTTGTAGTTACTACTAGTTGTAGTTACTACTAGTTGTAGTTACTACTAGTTGTAGTTACTAACCTATCTGGAGAATCAAAATCCAGGTTCAAACTGCTTGTCTCTTGAAAGGCCTGAACTGGCACATGGACATGAGAATGCCTGCAAGGTTTATGTGGGAGAAGGTTTCGGAGGAGAGATTAAGAGTGACTCAACACCTACTGGAGCTGGGCAAGATGATGATGACACTGGGAGCTCAGAGGCACCAGAACATCAGATGTTTGCAAGCCTGGTCGCTTTATTGCTGACCCATCGCGGTATCCTGGTGTTTTGCAGTAGAGAGAAGGGGAAGGAGGAGAGGTGGAGAAGAAGAGGAAGGAGAACAAAGATGGGAGGAGGAAGAGAAGATGAAGGAGGAGGAGGAGGAGACATGAAGAGGAAGGAGGAGAAAGATGGAAGGAAGAGGAGGGGAGAGGAGGGAAGAGGAGAAGGATGGAAGAAAGAGGAGAAGAGGAGGGGAGACAAGGAAGAAGGAGGAAGGAAGAAGGAGGAGGAAAGGAAGGAGAAGTGGAAGGAGAACAAATATGGCAGGAGGAAGAGAAGAGGAAGGAGCAGGAGGATGGAAGGAGGAGGAGAAGAGGAAGGAGAAGATAGGAGGAAAAGGAGGGGAGAAGAGGAGGAAGAGGAAAAAGGAGAAGCGTGGAAGAAAGAGGAGAAGAGGAAGGAGAAGAAAGATTGGAGGAAGTGGGGAGAAGAAGAAGAAGGATAGAAGGAGGAGGAGGAGGGGAAGGAGAAGTGGAAGGAGAACAAAGATGGGAGGAGAAGGAGAAGAGGAAGAAGAAGAGGGAGAAAGTGGAGAGCAAGGAGAAGAATGGAAGGAGTATGAGAAGAAAGAAGAGGAGGAAGAAAGGGGTAAAGGAGAAAAAGTCAGTGAGGAAGGTGAAGAAGAGGAAGGAGAAAGAGACGGAAGAAAAAAGGCAGGGGAAGAAGAAGGAGAAAGGGAAGGAGAAGAACAGGAAGAAAAATAATGAGGAAGAGCAGGAGGAGGAGGAGAAAGAGAAGGAAAAGATGAAGAAGAGGAATTTTAATTTAATTTAATTTAATTTAATTTAATTTAATTTTTAATTTAATTTAATTTAATGCTTCTAGACCGCCCCCTCTCCCGAAAGGGACTCGGAAGGAGGAAGCAGAGGTGGCGCCCCAGTTCCAAGGAAGTGGTTCTCAAGAAAAAGGAAACATCCTTCCCTACGTCATCTATATTCTGCATTTCAGAAATATTTCTGTGATCTACGGCAAAGCTCAGAATGTCTCCAAAGGAATCCCATTTGCATGCACTCATTGTTGTTATTGCTGTTAGTTGCGAAGTCATGTCCGAATGACCCATCGCGACCCCATGGAGAACGTTCCTCCTTCCTGCCCTCTACCATCTGGAGTCCATTCAAGCTCACGCCGACTGCTTCCGTGACTCCATCCAGCCACCTTTATTCTCTGTCGTCCCCTTCTTCTTTTGCCCTCCATCATTCCCAGCGTGAGGCTCTTCTCCAGTGAGTCCTTCCTTCTCATTAGGTGGCCAAAGTCTTTGAGTTTCCTCTTCAGGATCTGGCCTTCTAAAGAGCAGTCAGGGTTGATCTCCTCTAGGACTGACCGGTTGGATGGCCTTGCAGTCCAAGGGACTCACAGGAGTCTTCTCCAGCACCAGAGTTCAAAGGCCTCCATTCTTTGGCGCTCTGCCTTCCTTGAGGTCCAACGTCCACAGCCACACATTGCAACTGGGGAAACCAGAGCCTTGACTATACACACTTGTGTTGGCAGGGTGATGTCTCTGCTTTTTAATATGCTGTCTAGATTTGCCATCGCTTTCCTCCCCAGGAGCAAGCGTCTTTTAATTTCTTGGCTGCAGTCCCCACTGCGGTGATCTTGGAGCCCAGGAAAAAACCTGTCACTACCTCCGTTTCTTCCCCATCTATTTGCCAGGAATTGAGAGGGATGGATGCCATGATCTTAATCTTCTTAATGTTGAGTTTCAAGCCAACTCATATTAATAATAATAATTACGAAGTGAGGAGCAGTTGCTGCTTGTCGGTGTCTGAATGTAAAACCACAAAGCCTGCATGAAAATATTGGGGGAAATACAAGGGGTCTTCGAACGTACGACCACAACTGAGCCCCAAATTTATCTTGCTAAGGGGGACCCTTGTTCCGTTGAGTTTTGCCCCAAATCACAGCGCTTCTTAAATTAGTCATCCCGTTGTTAAGTGAATCTGGTCTCCCCCATGGTCTTTGCTCATCCGACAATCACCAAAGGGGACCACGTCACCCCGGGATCGTCATAAATGCGACTCAGTTGTCAAGCATCCAAATGTAAATTGTGCGAAATGAGGGTGAAAAATAAGGGTGAAAAATGGTCGTGAGCCGATTTGGTTCAGTGCCGTTGTAACTTTGAATGGTTCCACCTGTGCTGATCTGTCTTCACAAGCCCTAGTAAGGCCACACCTGGAATACTCAAAACCAATACTCACCCTACTACAAAAAAGATGCTGAGACTTTGGAAAAAGTTCAGAGAAGAGCAACTAAGATGATCAAAGGCCTGGAGACTGAAACGTAAGAAGAACAGCTGCAGGATTTGGGTTTGGCTAGTCTAAAGAAAGGAAGGACTAGGAGTGACGATAGCAGTATTCCAGTATTTGAGGGGCTGCCCCAAAGAAGAGGGAATCAAATTATTCACCAGAGGCCAGGACAAGAAACAATGGTTGGAAACTAAACAAAGAGAGAAGCAACCTGGAATTAAAGAGAAACTTCCTAACAGTGAGAACAATTCACCAGAGGAACAGAAGTTACCTCCAGAAATCGTGGGTGCTTCAACACTGGAGGTTTTTGAAGAAGAGTTTGGAAAGTCACCTGTCTGAAATGGTATACGGTCTCCTGCTTGAGCAGGGGGCTGGACTAGAAGGCCTCCCAGGACCCTTCCAGCTCCTTCATTCTTCTCTATTCTATAACACACCAAGGGTCTTTTCTCGCAGCCAAATCCCTACGCACAGATTTTAATCACGAGGCTCTCCAAGTAAGGATTCCATCTTTTCTACAAGCCCCTTTTTGGCCAATTTATCCAGAGAGACAAACTTGATTTGTGTCCTTCTTGCAGCCACAAAATCCATTCATGTAATCATTTATTCACTCAGTCTTGCAATCGCCAAGCATTCTTTAAAAAGAAATAGTAATAATCATCGCAAATCAAGAACAATTGCAAAGACTATTTATTGCCAACGAAGACTTCCCTGGGTTTCTCAAACTGCACCCCAAAGTCCATTGAAAACTTTAGCTGACCTTAAAAGGTAAAGGTTCCCCTCGCACATCTTTGCTAGTCGTTCCTGACTCTAGGGGGCGGTGCTCATCTCCGTTTCAAAGCCAAAGAGCCAGCGCTGTCCGGAGATGTCTCCGTGGGCATGTGGCCAGCATGACTCAACACCGAAGGTGCACGGAATGCTGTTCCCTTCCCACCAAAGGTGGTTCCTATTTTTTCCACTTGCATTTTTTATGTGCTTTCGGACTGCTAGGGTGACAGAAGCTGGGACAAGTAACAGAAGCTCACTCCGGTACGCAGCGCTAGGGATTCAAACTGTCGATCAACAAGCTCAGTGTTTAAGCCACTGAGCCACCACATCCCTAACTGATCTTTAGCCACCACTTAAAAACTGTTTATGACCTGGTAGGGACGGATCTTTTAAATTACCCGTTCAGTTTCGAAAACAAAGACAAGAATAGGTGGGGCAAATAAATGTTTTGTTGTTTAAAATTTGCATGCAAAGATACGACTAGTCCCTCAAGCTATTTCCTTTTAGAATACAAATGCAAAGGCAAGTTCCTGCCTGTTAGCATTTGAAGAATTTATTTAATCAAATTTATACCGGGCTGCTCACCGAAGCTGACTGTGGGCAGTGCACAACAATGAATTTTTTAAAAGGAAATGTAAGGCAGCAATTGCAAATGTGGAAAAAAAAACAATGGTGACCATCATCATAATAAGAACCAAAGTGATGCTTCTAGGCCAGTGATGGCGAACCTATGGTACGTGTGTTACAGGTGGCACGCGGAGCCATTTGTCAGGGCATGCAAGGCGCTGCCCTGTCAAATGGCCAGCGCACATTTTTTGCCCTCCCCAGGCTCCAGAGCCTTTATAGGAGCCTGGGAAGGGCGAAAAGAGCCCCCCGCCCCCGGAAGGCCCTCCGGAGGCTTCATGAGCTTCCCTGAAGCCTCCGGAGCGCAAAAAACCGATCCTACGGGCAAACCGGAAGTTCGGGAACGGACTTCCTGTTTGCTCGGAGGGTTGTTTTGACTGCTCCCGAGGCTTCAGGGAAGCCTCCTGAAGGTCCCTGAAGCCTTCGGAGCGCTCAAAACGACCCTCCGAGCAAACCGGAAGTGACTTCCTGTTTGCTCGGTTTTGACTGCTCCCGAGGCTTCAGGGAAGCCTCCTGAAGGTCCCTGAGCCGGGACCTTCAGGAGGCTTCCCTGAAGCCTCGGGGGCAGTCAAAACCACCCTCCGAGCAAACCAGAAGTCACTTCCGGTTTGCTCGGAGGGTTGTTTTAAGTGCTCCGAGCAAACCAGAAGTGGGTCGTTTTGACTGCTTCGGAGGCTTCAGGGAAGCCTCCTGAAGGTCCCTGAAGCCTTCGGAAGGCTTCCAGGTGGGGGAGAGGCTGTTTTCGCCCTCCCCATTTTCCTATAAAGCCTCTGGAGCCTAGGGAGGGCGAAAAAAGCATGCAAAAATGGGTGAGGTCGCCCCTGTAGTGCGCGCATGCGCATGGGTGGGGTCGCACATTGCATTATGGGTGCGGCCCATCTGCACACGACCCTCCTGCGCTCCCCCCACTTATGGCACGCGAGCCAAAAAAAGGTTCGCCATCGCTGGTCTAGGCTTTCAAGAAAGGGATATTTTCCAAAATGGCAAAGCCAGTATTAAAATAATTTCCACCCACAATGTGGAAATCAGCCCCCTCTTTTTAAAAATAATAATTCTTTTCAGATTCATCAAACCTTAAAATGTAAACAGGGCTAATCAAGTTGAAAGAAATGGGCAGGGAACCTCACCGGAATTGTACCTGCCTGTCCTGTTTTGAGCAAAAGGATTAATAAAACATTTGGAACCCGCAATCATCGCCCTGATTAACAGCCGTAAATCCACCAATTGGTGATTAAATGACAAACTCACTGGGTGGATATCGACAAACAAATCGTGGTCCTTTTCGTTCGGATGCAAACCGTCTACCGTGTCCAATAAAGCCGGGTCAGCGTTTAGGAAATGAGGTTGAGAAATAAATATTGGCGCATCTTTAAAACAAGAGGGAGGAAAAAATTAAAATCAGAATGTAACGAGCTCTTTTTTCAACAGGTAGTCTTCGACTTACGACCGGTTTCTTAGATTTGAAGTTCCGAGGATTGCCCTCCCCCCCACAGGGGTGAAATGCTACCAGTTTGGGGTGGTTCGCCCCCAACCGGTAGTAAAAAATGCTACCGGTTTGGGCGAACTGGTAGTTTGGACGATCAGGTGTGCGACGATCAGCTGCGCTGTGCAATTTATATTTACTAGAAATTGCATGGAACAGCTGATTGTCACACAGCTGATCGTCAAAACTTTTTTAAAGCATTTTTTTACTACTGGTTCGGGCGAGTCGTGTGTGACAATCAGCTGTGCCGCATGATTTATATTCTCCAGAAATCGTGTGGAACAGCTGATTATCACACAGCTGATCGTCGCACAGCTGATCGTCGAACCTTTTTTAAAGCATTTTTTTACTAACAATAGTTCCGACGATCAGCTGTTGGACAATCAGCTGTGCTGCGTGATTTATATTCTCCAGAAATCGCGTGGAACAGCTGATTACCACACAGCTGATCGTCGCACAGCTGATCGTCGAACCTTTTTTAAGCATTTTTTTACTAACAATAGTTCCGACGATCAGCTGTTGGACAATCAGTTGTGCTGCGCGATTTATATTCGCTAGAAAGCAGGAGATCCTGCTTCCTAGCAAATATAAATTGTGCAGCACAGCTGTTCCCCCACCTTGCTATTCTACTTACCATTGCAGAGTCAGAAAAGCCTTCTCAATCCTCCTTTTTCAGTGCTGCGCGCTAGTTCCTGCGATGAGCCTGCAAACTAGTAGCGAAGCGGTAGCAGGCTTCAGAGCATTTCACCCCTGCCCCCCTCCTACAGTCCCATAACCCCAGCTGCAAATGGCTGCTTTTACTGTTGTTTGCAGCGTCCTGTGAGCGCGTTTTGCGAAGGTTTGGCTTTAAGAAACTGTGCCGTAGTGAACAATGGGGGTTTGTTTTAGGGTGGCCTCATTTGCTTAACGACCGCTGGTATCAAAATCATAAAACTGAGTCGTTCATATGAGCGACCCGATTTGTGACCGTAATTGGCAGGCTCCATTACAGTCGTATGTCGAGGACCACCTGTAAATGTGGCACGATTCATCCTGCCAGCTCTACCACTTTACACAAGGTCAATTTTTTTTCCCATTTTGGACCCTTGCTCTGAAGTTCCAACAATCATGAGGACCAGTAACTTGTTTGAGTCAAATCCTCAGTGATGTAGCAAGCCAATGCTAGGGGTGTTTTTTTATTGGCCAAAGTTTTATATGGGAGCACAGTATAGCCCAAAGATTTCCATCAAGGCAAGGATGTAGCTTTGGCAGACTTTTAAAAATTGCACAGGTTATGCAAATTGAAATTTTAAAAAATTGCACAGGTTATGCAAATTGATTTTTTTAAATTGCGCAGGTTATGCAAATTGCAAATAAAAAATTGCACAGGTTATGCAAATTGATTTTTTAAAATTGCGCAGGTTATGCAAATTGCAAATAAAAAATTGCACAGGTTATGCAAATTGATTTTTTTAAATTGCGCAGGTTATACAAATTGCAAATAAAAAATTGCACAGGTTATGCAAATTGATTTTTTTAAATTGCGCAGGTTATGCAAATTGCAAATAAAAAATTGCACAGGTTATGCAAATTGATTTTTTTAAAAAAATCAACAGGTTATGCAAATTGCAAATAAAAATATTTCACCGGTTATGCAAATTGCAAATTTAAAAAATTGTACAGGTTATCCAAATGGAAAATGTTAATAATAAATTGCACAGGTTATGCAAATGGAAAAATTGAAAAAAGGGCGGCTGATCATTGGGGATTTCAAAAGATCTCTCTGGATGGAGATGAACAAACAGAAACCAGGAGGGGGGAAAAAAACAATTGATGTAAATGCACAAACCATGTTTATCTACTTAAAGCTTGACCAGTCAGCCAAGTATTTGGATGGAATTCCTCTTTGCTCTGTGCTGGCCCAGCCACGAAAACAGGAAGGTGACCGAAGCCGCTGCGTGTCATTAATGCAAAGAAGAGGCAGAAAGAAACTGTTTCCTAAAAGCTCCATGAAGTTCCCTTCCTTGGTGGCTAATTCCTGGACACCTGCCCATTGTGATCATTGCAAATGTGGAACTTTTGAACATGTGATCTGGAACACTCAAAGGTCATCCAGCCAGAGGGTGGAAAGGCATTCCTGGATGCAGAAAGACTCATGCGAGCGTTCCCAAACTTCCGATTTGCCGATAGGTCCGTTTTTTTGAGCTCCAGAGGCTTCAGGGAAGCTCCTGAAGCCTCCAGAGGTCCTCTGGGGTGGGGGGAGTCTGTTTTCGCCCTCCCCATGCTCCTAGAAAGCCTCTGGAGCCTGGGGAGGGCGAAAAAAGCACGCCAAAAGTGGAGGGAGAGCACTGGTCGCACACGCATGCGCGGAGGAGAACCATGCACATGCGTGCTGGGGTCACGCGCATAGCATTATGGGTGTGGCAAAACTGCACCCAACCCCCTGCGTTCCCCCTGCTTTTAGCACACGAGGCAAAAAAGGTTAGCCATCATTGGTGTAGAGTCTCCTGTGTCAGGCCTGCATTTTCTATTGTGGGAAAATGGGAGGGGGGATTATAGAGAGTTGTGTGATATGTAGCCATAACAAAATTCTTTCTAGAAAGCCAAGGTCATCCTTTGTCTCTGCACCTCTGCACCTGACTGGAACTGGATGCGTAGAATGTGTCATCGTGGCAGTGGGAGACTGGACCATGGGATGGACTTGTGGGTATGGTGGCAAGAACTTGAACTTTCAACTGGGTGGGGAAAACCGGGAAGCTTTCAGATTCGGGTTTTCCCAGATGTGTCAACAAAGCTCTCTTAATAAATTGGAACTTTGAGGAATCCTTTGCCTCGGACTCTGATTTACTTTTGGATGCTATTTGGAACCCTGACATCCTACTTGAGTGGGGAGGGGGGGTTGGACTAGATGACCTACAAGGTCCCTTCCAACTCTGTTAATCTATGCCTGTACTTTATAACCTGGAATGTCTTCCCTTTAGATGCATTATTTCCATTAAACTTTTCTAATCTCACCTTTACTGAAAGAAAGAACAAAATGTATAGTTTTATGTTATTCCAATAACATCATCCTTTCAGATCTTAGATCCTTCATCAGCTATTACTCTACTTGTGTCAAATCCTCTTCAAATCATCCCATCAGGAAAATGGGAAACTTTGGAAATGCTTCGTACAACCAAAAGGTTCAGCAGACGTACTTAATTTACAGGAGCTGATGTTCTGGATTCCGGATTGCCGGCATGGGCAGAAGCCCTCGTTGGGTGGATAGACGGTCCCGTTGGCAAACAGGGTCTTTGGAGCCGTGTAACGATAAACTGGTATGCCTTTGAAGTCTCCAGATTGGGTGTAGTTTAATTTAATTGACCTGAAAGAGACAAGATTAAAAGAGAGGTCAATTGAGACAGAGATTCCTTGGAAGACCAGCATCCTGATGGACCATAAATGAAAAAGATGGACCATGAATGAAGAAGATGGAGCATAAATGAAGATAGAGCATGAAGGAAGAAAATGGAGCATGAAGGAAGAAAATGGAGCATGAAGGAAGAAAATGGAGCATGAAGGAAGAAAATGGAGCATGAAGGAAGAAAATGGAGCATGAAGGAAGAAAATGGAGCATGAAGGAAGAAGATGGGGCATGAAGGAAGAAAACGGACCATGAAGGAAGAAAATGGACCATGAAGGAAGACAATTGACCATGAAGGAAGAAGATGGAGCATAAATGAAGATAGAGCATGAAGGAAGAAGATGGAGCATGAAGGAAGAAGATGGAGCATGAAGGAAGAAGATGGAGCATGAAGGAAGAAGATGGAGCATGAATGAAGAAGATGGACCATGAAGGAAGAAGATGGAGCATGAAGGAAGAAGATGGACCATGAAGGAAGAAGATGGACCATGAAGGAAAAAGATGGACCATGAAGGAAGAAGATGGAGCATAAATGAAGATAGAGCATGAAGGAAGAAGATGGAGCATAAATGAAGATAGAGCATGAAGGAAGAAGATGGAGCATGAAGGAAGAAGATGGAGCATGAAGGAAGAAGATGGACCATGAAGGAAGAAGATAGACCATGAAGGACTAAGATGAACCATCCACAGGAAGAAGACCATGAAGGAAGAAGATGGAGCATGAAGGAAGAAGATGGAGCATGAATGAAGAAGATGGAGCATGAAGGAAGAAGATGGACCATGAAGGAAGAAGATGGAGCATGAAAGAAGAAGATGGACCATGAAGGAAGAAGACGAACCATCCCCAGGAAGAAGTTCATGGAGGATGAAGGAAGAAGATGGAGCATGAAGGAAGAAGATGGACCATGAAGGAAGAAACATCTCTGAAAGTTGAGAATGGAGATGGACAACTTGGGTGGTTAGATGCTGCCTTCAAATTTAGCGGAATCAGAGGTTGAAGGCTCCACATTGGATGACCAGCAACATTTTGCGGACATCTAATCCCGAGAAAATTTATTTGAGTGATGGCAGGAGATGAAAGTTGGATATTTGGCCATTTGCTCATTGCACTGAAGATATATTTGAAAGGTTGGGCAGAATTCTAGTATAGGACAAGGTCTTGTAGAGGCAAGAATTTGCAAGAAACTCACCTGCAGGCATCTGGAGTATAGAGTTCCACTGGTGAAGATGGGGTCATGAATGGTGGCCAAAGTTCTCCAGCGGTTCCATTGATCATGTTACATTCTTCAGAATGCCAATAGGATACCTGTCAAGAGAGAAGGAACTTTAATGTCCAGAAGCCAGGTTGATACATATGAGAATCCATGCCTTCCTCTAAAGCAGGGAATCTCCAAACTTGGCAACTTTACAACACAATAGCAAAGTTGAAAAGGACCTTGGAGGTCTTCTAGTCTAACCCCCTGCCTAGGCAGGAAACCCTATACCGTTTCAGACAAATGGCTATCCAACATCTTTTTAAAGATTTCCAGTGTTGGGGCATTCACAACTTCTGGAGGCAATTTCTGTTCCACTGATTAATTGTTTGAACTGTCAGGAAATTTCTCCTCAGTTCTAAGTTGCTTCTCTCCTTGATTAGTTTCAGTTCTGGCCCCCGTCTCCCACACCTGTGAATAAACCAGAACACAAGCTTTGCTGTTTGCCACTTTAATTACTGAGATAACTAATCCTTTGGCTGAGGGCCCAGACAACTCACGTTCAATAGAGCAACCCAGATAATTCAAATGAAGCAAAGCAGATAGTCCAAACAAACAGACACGGCTAGAATACAGATAGATTTTCTTAACTACTAATTCGAACGGTTGTTTCCTGCAAATGTCCCCTCCCAACGCCTCACCTATAATCTCTCTTGGGAGGGACCAATCCATAACCACCTGGGCTTAATTATTTTCTGTGAATCTGCCTACGGAGTTGCTGCTTCCGTTTCTCAGCCCGTCTCAATCTAGCATCAGGGACAAACTGCCTTTGATTCTCCCCACTGCTCCATTCCTCAGGCGCCTCCTGGTGGCCAACCAGCCTCTCTGGTCCCTGCTCTGAGTCTGAACCCTGCACAGGGTCCTCCACATCGTCCAGGGAAGACTCATATGGTTCCTCGCTATCCGAGTCCATCAGCAGCTCAACCGGATCCTGCTGGGCCACAACAAGTTTCCATCCATTGCTTCTTATCCTGCCCTCTGGTGCCTTGGAGAATAGTTTGACTCCCTCTTCTTTGTGGCAACCCCTGAGATATTGGAACACTGCTATCATGTCTCCCCTGGTCCTTCTTTTCATTAAACTAAATAGACCAGGACATTTTCTCAACTTCCTGCTCTACATCCCTTCCCAGAATTTAACAGAATAACAGAGTTGGAAGGGACCTTGGAGGTCTTCTAGTCCAACCCTCTTTCCAGGCAGGAAACCCTACAGCACTTCAGACAAATGGATATCCAACATCTTCTTAAAGACTTCCAGTGTTGGGACACCTGCAACATTCTGAAGGCAATCCTTTCCACTTGTTCTCACTGTCAGGAAATTTCTCCTTATTTCCAGGTTGCTTCTCTCCTTAGTTAGTTTCCATCCATTGCTTCTTGTCTGCCTCCTGGTGCTTTGGAGCATCGATTGATTCTCCTCTTCTTTGTGGCAGCCCCTGAGATATTGGAAGACTGCTCTCATGTCACCCTGAGTCCTTCTCTTCGCTAGACTAGCCAAGCCCAGTTCTTGCAACCGTTCATCATCTGTTTTAGCCTCCAGTCCCCTCATCATCTTGGTTGCTCTTCTCTGCACTCTTTCTAGAGTCTGAACTTCATTAAGTTGGAAGAGAGCGAGAACGTGAAAAAGCAAATCCAGAAGCGTGACAGTTTTTTTGGCAGGAGATGGGACAGAAGCTGAACAAGCCTGCAAAATTATATCACTCTCTCTTAATCTTTAGTGTTTCCAAGAATCCTTGCCCTACCTATTCTCCCTCCAGGCCTACCTAGAGGGACATGCAGTTATCTCTGAGTTGGCTCCACCCATAATGTGCTGGAGCAGCACATTAAAAAAGTCCTGGATGATCCAATATCAGTTGCAGTCCTTGGCATCAAGCAGGTTGCAACTTGAATTCTTTCAGGGAGTCACCGTGTTCCCAAACACCTAGTCCCAAATGTCCATTTCCTCAGTCGTTATATAGAATAACAGAGTTGGAAGGGACCTTAGAGGTCTTCTAGTCCAACCCCCTGCTTAGGTAGGAAACCCTACACCAAATCAGGCAAAGGGTTGTCCAACATCTTCTTTAAAACTTCCAGTGTTGGAGAATTCACAACTTCTGGAGGCAAGTTGTTCCACTGGTGAATCGTTCTCACTGTCAGGAAATTCCTCCTTAGTTCTAAGTTGCTTCTCTCCTTGATTAGTTTCCATCCATTGCTTCTTGTTCTACACCCAGGTGCCTTGGAGAATAGTTTGACTCCCTCTTCTTTGGGGCAATCCCTGAGATATTGGAAGACTGCTATCCTGTCTCCCCTAGTCCTTCTTTTCATTAAATTTTCACAGTTACTACTGTTGAGCAAGGTATCGCCTATATTGTACTTGTGCATTTTGCTTTTCTTGCCTAAATGTAGAACCTTACTCTTTTCACCATTGAATTTCATTTTATTAGATAGTGCCCAACGTTCAAGTTTGTCAAGATCCTTCTGTATCTTAAGTCTTTACCTTCTGGAGTGTTGGCTATTCCTGCCAGCTTGGTGTCATCTGCAAATTTGATGAGTTCCCCATTTATTCCCTCATCCAAATCATTGATGAAGATGTTGAAGGGTACTGGGCCTAAAACAGAGCCTTGGGGTACTCTACTGCATACCTCCCTCCATGTAGAGGCAGCTCCATTGAGGACTACACGTTGAGTGTGGTTGGTCAGTCAGTTACGAATCCATCTGGTGGTGATGCTGTCTAACCCACATTCTTCTACTTTATCTAGTAGTAGGTTATGGTCTACCTTATCAAATGTCTTACTGAAGTCCAAGTAAACTATATCGACGGCATTCCTCTGGTCCACTAATTTTGTCACTTTGTCAAAGAATGCAATAAGATTACTCTGGCATGATCTGTTTTTGATAAATCCATGTTGGCTTTTGGCTATTACTTTGTTTACTTCTAGGTGTTCGCTAATTCATTGCTTGATTATCTTTTCCAGAATTTTTCCTGGTACTGAGGTCAGGCTGACAGGTCTGTCGTTTCCTGGATCTATTTTTTTCCCTTTTTTGAAGACTCCTGGACTTCAACTCCCAGAATTCCATGCCGGCTAGGGAATTCTGGGAGCTGAAGGACACAAGTCTTAAAGTTGCCAAGTTTAAAGCTAAGAACAACAGTCTAAAAAAAGGTTCATCCATCTTCTCACCTTGCATTAAGCTAATTCCTTCAAATGTTATATTTTCTTTGTAGTAGACTGGTGAGTTAATGTCACCAGGACAATATCTGCATCCATCTCTATCTCTCTTCCTCTCCCTCTCTCCCTATTCTATTCAGACGGGGTGACTAGATCGCCAATCTGCTACAGAGAAAAAATAGCATGTAAGGAATTAGCTTAATGCAAGATGAGAAACTGGATTATGATAAGAAAGAAAGGAAGGAAGGAAGAAGGAAAGAAAGAAAGAAAGAAAGAGACAAGAGACAGAAAGACAGAACGAAAGAAAGAAACAGAACGAAAGAAAGGACGGAAGGAAGGAGGAAAGGAAGGAAGGAAGGAGGAAAGAAAGAAAGGAAGAAAAAGAGACAGAAAGAAAAAGACAGAGACAGAAAGACAGACAGAAAGACAGAACGAGAGAAAGAAACAGAATGAAAGGAAGGAAGGAAGGAAGATGGTGAGCTGTTAGGAAGGAGAAGATCTCCAGCAGAAAGTTCTCCATAGCAGCCAGATTTTGAATAAAACACATTGTACACCCCCCCCCCAAAAAGAACAATCTACCAGGGAAAAAATTATGAAAATAAAATTATTGAGGAACTCTTTGATGCGCCTCCAAAATCAAGTTTATGTGAACAGAGGATTGGATTCCTTTATAAAAAACAATTCTTGGCCTGCCGCTGAAACGGATGTAAAAATATTTTATTTATTTATCAGATTTCTATGGCTGCCCATTCAAGGTGACCTGAGCCTTTGAGGGTTACTTGGACTATATAATCCATGCGTTATTCAGGCCAAAAAAAAGAAAGGTTAAAATCAGGATGATGGGAGCTGTAGTCCAGTGACATGGAGTTGCCAGGAGTGAGCATCTCACTGCCTATCTGATGGTGGAGATGTTGTTTCAATCGTTGGGAGAATGCACCTGCTTTTTGCAAAAGGCATGCCGTGAATGATTCACCTCTTTGTAAAATTCCTGCTCCAGATATTAATTAATCCTGACACGGTTAGAGGAAAACGCCCTGATATCACATCTGTCTGTTAGCAAAACAAGCAAAAAAGGGAAATAGGGCTCCTTATCTCTCAGCATAGCATATCTTAGCTGGGAAAAAGAAGTGTTGTTTAGCCAGTCTCTGGAACGTACATTCCAAAGCATGAGGGAAATCCAGCAGATTCTGAGAGGTTCTGGAGAACCGGTAGCGGAAATTTTCAGTAGTTCGGAGAACTGACAGACGCCACTTCTGGCTGGCCCCGGAGTGGGGAGGGAATGGGGATTTTGCAGTATCCTTCCCCTGGAGTGGGGAGGAACTGGGGATTTTGCAGTATCCTTCCCCTGGAGTGGGGAGGGAATGGGGATTTTGCAGTATCCTTCTCCTGGAGTGGGGAGGAACTGGGGATTTTGCAGTATCCTTCCCCTGGAGTGGGGAGAGAATGGGGATTTTATAGTATCCTTCCCCTGGAGTGGGGAGAGAATGGAGATTTTGCAGTATCCTTCCCCTGGAGTGGGGAGGGAATGGGGATTTTGCAGTATCCTTCCCCTGGAGTGGGGAGAGAATGGGGATTTTATAGTATCCTTCCCCTGGAGTGGGGAGGGAATGGGGATTTTGCAGTAGCCTTCCCCCGGAGTGGGGAGGAAATGGGGCTTTTGCAGTATCCTTCCCCTGCCACACCCAGCAAGCCACACCCACCAAACCACACCACAGCCACCAAGCCACGCCGACAGAACCAGTAATAAAAAAAATATGAATTTCTCCCCTGCTCCAAAGCCTATATGAAAATATCGGGGGAATACAGATAGTCCTCAAGTTACAACCACCACATTACGCCAAAATGCTAAGTGACACATTTGTTCAGTGACTTTTGCCCCCATTTTATGACCTGCCCAAGCAGAAGACTCTACACCATTTCTGACCGATGTGCTCCCATTTAATTAGGCAGCACTTATGGGCGTTATTTCATTATGGTTTTTCAGCTTTTTCTTTCTTAAAAAAATATTTATTTTGTTTTTACCTCTTTTAATCCATTCCAAGAATCCACCATGTGAGTTTTGTTAATATCATCCTTGCCTGTGAACACTGTGAAGAGACCCGAGTTTGAATTGTTTAACTGCAATGGAAAAGAAGTACCAGTTAGGTGACTTACACACTTTTAACAATAAACTGGCAGTTGGGCATTTCGAATCCCTAGCGCCGCGTAACGGAGTGAGCTCCCGTGACTTGTCCCAGCTTCCGCCAACCTAGCAGTTCGAAAGCACGTAAAAAATGCAAGTAGAAAAATAGGAACCACCTGTGGTGGGAAGGGAACAGCATTTTGTGTGCCTTCGCCATTGAGTCATGCTGGCCACATGACCACGGAGACGTCTTCGGACAGCGCTGGCTCTTCGGCTTTGAAACGGAGATGAGCACCACCCCTAGAGTTGGGAACGACTAGCACAGATGCGCAAGGAACCATTACCTTTACCTAACAATAAACTGAACTCTCCGTTGACTCATTTTTAAGAAAAAAGGAGTATAGGAAAACAAAGGCTACCATTTTAACATAGTAGGTCATAAGAACCAGGGCAGAGAGGTAAATTATCTATGCAGATTTAGTCCTCGATTCACAACAGTTTGTTTAGTGACCATTCCAAGTTACAACAGCACTGAAAAAAGTCACTTAGAACCATTTTCCCCACTTAGGAGTATAGTGACTGTAGTGTCCTGGGGTTTGTGACCTTCTGACAAGCAAAATCAAAAATAACCGTGTTACTAACTTAACAACTGTAAAGATAAAGTTTCCCCGTGCGCATATGTGCTAGTTGTTCCTGACTCTAGGGGGCGGTGCTCATCTCCGTTTCAAAGCCGAAGAGCCAGCGCTGTCCGAAGACGTCTCCGTGGTCATGTGGCCGGCATGACTCAACTCCCGAAGGCAGTTACCTTCCCACCAAAGGTGGTTCCTATTTTTCTACTTGCATTTTTTACGTGCTTTCGAACTGCTAGGTTGGCAGAAGCTGGGACAAGTCACGGGAGCTCACTCCATTACGCAGCGCTGGGATTCGAACTGCCTTACTTTCTGATCGACAAGCTCAGCGTCTTAGCCACTGAGCCACCGCGTCCCTATTAACAACTGTAGGGATTTCACTTGATAAGATTCAGTTTTCTTTTAAATTATAGTTCAATGCAAATTTTAAACCTTTCCTCCACATATTTTCCCACCATTGTTAAGTTTCTAGGAGTGGGCAGTTAACGTTCATCTTCCTTGATCTCTGGTTAGCTGTGGGTGTCTGCATTCAGGGAGGAACCAGCACCCTTCCCGACCACTGGTTATGCTGGCTGGCTGGGAGGAAAACTGGGGAAATGCATTTGGCCAACATTCCAAGATTGAAGATTGAAATCGTGGCAGGATTCCCCAAACAGTTTGCACCAACGCAACACCTTCGGTATGTTAATTTGGAAGGCGACGGTGAGGAAGTAGCTAGCATCAGGGGAAGTCAAAACTCCTCAATTTACAACCACAGTTGAGCCTAGCGTCTCCGTTGCCAAGCAAGACAACTGCAAAGTGAAGGTTTTGCCCCATTTTACGACCTTACTGTTCACTGAATCCCTGCAGTTGTTAAGTGAGTCACACGGTTGTTACGTGAATCCGTCTTCCCCCATTGACCTGCCTTGTCAGAAGGTCGCAAAAGGGGATCGTGTGACCTGGGGACATTGCGACCATTATAAATACGAACCAGTTGCCAAGTGCCTGAATTTTGATTTTTTTTAACCACGGGGGGCCTGCAACGGTCATTAAGTGTGAAAAAGAGCCATACAAGCATATCACAGAAGCGAGTACACCCCCCTAACATTTTGGGAATTTTTAAGTATATCTTTTCATGTGACGACACTGAAGAAATGACACTGGGCTACAATGTAAAGTAGTGAGAATACAGCTTGTATAAGACTGCAAATGTGCTGTCCCCTCAAAATAACACAGCACACAGTCATTAATGTGTAAACTGCTGGCAACAAAAATGTAAGGGGGTGTAATCCCTTCTGTGATATACTGTAAATCCCTTTTTTTCAATCCCGCTGGAACTTCGGTCACTAAATGAACTGTTGTAAATCAAGGACTCCCTACACCAGGGGTAAAATCCAGCAGGTTCTGACAGATTCTGGTAGTGGAAATTTTGAGCAGTTCGGAGAACCAGTAGGGAAATTTTTTGGAGCTGGGAGAACTGGCAAATGCCATCTCTGGCTGGCCCCTGGAGTGGGGAGGGAATTGAGATTCTGCAATATCCTTCCCCTGGAGTGGGGAGGGAATGGGGATTTTGCAGTATCCTTCCCCTGGAGTGGGGAGGGAATGGAGATTTTGCAGTATCCTTCCCCTGGAGTGGGGAGGGAATTGAGATTCTGCAATATCCTTCCGCTGGAGTGGGGAGGGAATTGGGATTTTGCAGAATCCTTCCCCTGGAGTGGGGAGGGAATGGGGATTTTGCAATATCCTTCCCCTGGAGTGGGGAGGGAATTGGGATTTTGCAGAATCCTTCCCCTGGAGTGGGGAGGGATTGGGGATTTTGCAGTATCCTTCCCCTGGAGTGAGGAGGGAATGGGGATTTTGCAGTATCCTTCCCCTGGAGTGGGGAGGGAATGGGGATTTTGCAGTATCCTTCCCCTGGAGTGGGGAGGGAATGGGGATTTTGCAGTATTCTTCCCCTGGAGTGGGGAGGGAATGGGGATTTTGCAGTATCCTTCCCCTGGAGTGGGGAGGGATTGGGGATTTTGCAGTATCCTTCCCCTGGAGTGGGGAGGGATTGGGGATTTTGCAGTATTCTTCCCCTGGAGTGGGGAGGGAATGGGGATTTTGCAGTATCCTTCCCCTGGAGTGGGGAGGGAATGGGGATTTTGCAGTATTCTTCCCCTGGAGTGGGGAGGGAATGGGGATTTTGCAGTATTCTTCCCCTGGAGTGGGGAGGGAATGGGGATTTTGCAGTATTCTTCCCCTGGAGTGGGGAGGGATTGGGGATTTTGCAGTATCCTTCCCCTGGAGTGGGGAGGGAATGGGGATTTTGCAGTATTCTTCCCCTGGAGTGGGGAGGGAATGGGGATTTTGCAGTATCCTTTCCCTGGAGTGGGGAGGGAATGGAGATTTTGCAGTATCCTTTCCCTGGAGTGGGGAGGGAAGGGAGATTTTGTAGTATCCTTCCCCTGGAGTGGGGAGGGATTGGGGATTTTGCACTATCCTTCCCCTGGAGTGGGGAGGGATTGGGGATTTTGCAGTATCCTTCCCCTGGAGTGGGGAGGGATTGGGGATTTTGCAGTATCCTTCCCCTGGAGTGGGGAGGGATTGGGGATTTTGCAGTATCCTTCCCCTGGAGTGGGGAGGGAATGGAGATTTTGCAGTATCCTTCCTCTGGAGTAGGGAGGGAATGGGGATTTTGCAGTATCCTTCCCCTGGAGTGGGGAGGGAATGGGGATTTTGCAGTATCCTTCCCCTGGAGTGGGGAGGGAATGGGGATTTTGCAGTATCCTTCCCCTGGAGTGGGGAGGGATTGGGGATTTTGCAGTATCCTTCCCCTGGAGTGGGGAGGGATTGGGGATTTTGCAGTATCCTTCCCCTGGAGTGGGGAGGGATTGGGGATTTTGCAGTATCCTTCCCCTGGAGTGGGGAGGGAATGGAGATTTTGCAGTATCCTTCCTCTGGAGTAGGGAGGGAATGGGGATTTTGCAGTATCCTTCCCCTGGAGTGGGGAGGGAATGGGGATTTTGCAGTATCCTTCCCCTGGAGTGGGGAGGGAATGGGGATTTTGCAGTATCCTTCCCCTGGAGTGGGGAGGGATTGGGGATTTTGCAGTATCCTTCCCCTGGAGTGGGGAGGGATTGGGGATTTTGCAGTATCCTTCCCCTGGAGTGGGGAGGGATTGGGGATTTTGCAGTATCCTTCCCCTGGAGTGGGGAGGGATTGGGGATTTTGCAGTATCCTTCCCCTGGAGTGGGGAGGGATTGGGGATTTTGCAGTATCCTTCCCCTGGAGTGGGGAGGGAATGGAGATTTTGCAGTATCCTTCCCCTGGAGTGGGGAGGGAATGGGGATTTTGCAGTTTCTGATTTTTCCCTCCGACAAATATAATAGCTGTAGTTTCCTTGTAGGAAGTCTCTGTTCTTGGAGATATCTGCCCATTTCAACCCCAAAATGTTCACGTCTGGACCCAGAGACCCCAACCCCAAGGATCTGACTTACGTCGGAAAACAAGCCGAAATTTTCACTGCCTGGACCTACGCTGACCCCAAGGCTGCTCAGGAACTGGGTGAAAGGTTCCTTGTAGCCCCAAATGATATCTCCGACTGTCCGGTTCATGAAGGCATTTTGATGGAAGAGGGCCAGGGCACTGCTGAAGGTTAACCTCAGGGCAAAGGGCATGTTTTCCAACATGATGGCTGCTCCCTTGAAGGAAAATAAAAATAAAAATCAACAGAGTAAAAGAAGAATCAGAACAAACAGAAAGAATAGTTTTAAAAACTGGTCGTGGTGGCGCAGTGGTTAGGATGCAGCATTGCAGATTAATTCTGCCAACTGCCAGGAGTTCAATCCTCACCTGCTCAAGGTTGACTCAGCCTTTCCATCCTTCCTAGGTGGGTAAAATGAGGAGCCAGATTGTTGGGGGCAAAAGGCTGACTCTGTAAACCGCTTAGAGAGGTCTGGAAAGCCCTATGAAGCAGTATATAAGTCTAAGTGCTATTGCTATTGCTCCTCCTTTTCCATTTCCTTCCTTCCTTCCTTCCTTCCTTCCTTCCTTCCTTCCTTCCTTCCTTCCTTCCTTTCCACAATGGTCAGAATGCAGTATTGCAGGCAAATTTACCCACTGCCAGCAGTTCGACTCTAACCAGTTCAAGTTTGACTCAGCCTTCCATCCTTCTGAGGTGGGTAAAATGAGGACCCAGATTGTTAGCGGCAAGACTCTATAAACCGCTTAGAGAGGGCTGTAAAGCGGCATATAAGTCTAAGTGCTATTTCTAAGTGCTATTGCTATTAATTAGTTGGCTTAATTTAATCAAGGGACCGGCTTGCCACCAAAGGTTTTGGGCGCTCCATCTCTGGAGGTCTTCAAGAAGCGATTGGACAGCTATTTGTCTGAAATGGTGTAGAGTTTCCTGCTTCAGCAGGGGGTTGGACTAGAAGACCTCCAAGACCCCTTCCAAGCTTATTATTCTGATGTTCTAAATGCCAACTCGGCTTGTTTTCTCATTACCGCAAAGCAGACTAAGAACCTTCTCCATGAATCTCAGGGAAGATCTGCAAATGACTGTTAGACTTATTGGAATCGTCTAAGATTTCCTGCTTCAGCAGGGGGTTGGACTAGAAGACCTCCGAAGTCCCTTCCAACTCTGTTATTCTATTATTCTCATATTCTATAAATGTGGAGATGCCTTTCCTAATTGCTATCCAGTTTGTGTTCCAGCGAGGAGGAGATATCCATCTGGTTCTGTTTAGGCCCACGCCCTTAGAAGTATGTCACTAAGCCACATTTGAACAAAACAAGGACTTATCATGATGTGTCAATTCCTAAGACTTTTGACCATGGGGATGCTGCAAGTTAAGTGTGAAAAACAGTCATCAGTCACTTTTTCCGGTGCCGCTGTAACTTTGAATGGCCACTAAATGAACTGTTGTAAGTCGAGGATGACCTTACAGATGAACAGAGCTGGAAGGGACCTTGTAGGTCATCTAGTCCAACCCCCCACTCAAGCAGGAGATCCTATCTACACCATTTCTGACAGATGGCAGTCCAGTCTCTTCTTGAAAGCCTCCAGTGATGAAGCTCCCACAACTTCCGAAGGCAAGTCGTTCCACTGAATATAGAATAACAGGGTTGGAAGGGACCTTGGAGGTCATCTAGTCCAACCCCCTCCCCCGCCCCAGCAGGAGACTCTACGCCATTTCTGACACTCATCCACCTCCAATTGTTTCAGAGCTGGGGACTGTCAGAAATGACCTGGAAATCCTCTTGTATAATGGCCAAAATTGTGGAAACCTTTTGGAAAAAGTGTATTTTCTAAAACTAGCTAATAACACCACTTTTTTGGGGGGGGGGAGTAGTACCATAAGATTATATATCCATGGAAAGATAATTTAATCAAGAATGTAATGCAATAACTTTTATGAAGGATTTTCCTATTAGAATAGCAGTTATAAAGAAGAAAAGTGAAACGAGATATACAAAAATGATCACCATAGAAAAAAGGAGATATAAAAAAAATGATCACGTCAGTTAATACTTAGCTGGGTAACCTTTAGCATGAATTACGGCTTTACAACGTCTTCCCATGGAGTGAACCAAGTCTTTTAGTTCTTTAGCTGTTACAATGTGAAACCAAGATGGAATGATTGCTTCTATTAACTGGGTTTTAACTGGGTTGGCTCCATAGATTTTCAATTGGGTTAAGGTTTGGGCTATTCCAAGGCCATTCCAGCAGTGAAATACGATTATCTTGAAACTATCCCCCCCAAAAAAGTGGTGTTATTAGCCATCAAATCTCAAAAATACAATTTTTTTCCACAATTTGGGCCACTACTGTAAGTAACATTTCTCTTTAACAGAAATAACTCCATATCTTCCCTTGGCCTTCAAAGAAAATGGCGCCCGTAAATCCTGACATCATCAAACTGTATTTATTTCTAGGTATGCAAAGGTTAGCAGTGGCTCTCGAGAAAAAAATCTTGTAGCCATTAGCAAGCAAAGAATCAATTCCTTGGTGACCTTGTGGAGCTTCGTTTCTGAAACATAGAGGGAAATTCTGGAATCTGTTCATCTTTTCCTGCAATCCTGCGGAAGATTGCAAGTAATTATTTACTGAGTTCTCTGCAATATTTGCAGATCACCCTGTTCCACTGAGACTTTGAGGGCACAGCAAGGGAAAAACAAAACCAACCGAGTCAGAACACTGTCATTGTGGATATGGAAATTTTATATATAAATAGCTGATAACTCGGCATTGTCCAGGTATTTAATTATAGGGGAAAATGTCCGGACCCAACGTAATTTCTAATGTTGGGTTTTCCCCCTTACCAGAGGGAGTCCCCTTGTGGAGTACTGTGAAGCCGTTACCATGGCAACCCCACAGCGCTGTACGGTAGAATCCATTTTAAGGAAGTACGGTAGAAGCCATTCTAAGGCACAACAGGCTGTATCTTAACAGAACACACACCCTGAGGGGGTGTTAGGGGTGTCTTACCCCCACAGCATTTGTTTCTAGAGAGTAAGTCATCTGTGTACCAAGTTTGGTTGAAATTGCTTGAGGCATTCCAGAGTAATGCTAGAACACACACACACACACAGAGCCATTTATATGTATATATAGACAAAGAAAATTGCATAATAAAAAATAATAATAAAAAAAGATCCCCAGAGTTGGAAGCTCACTTACCAAAACCAAGATATTCGGCATCATGATGTAATCGGATTCCGATCCGTTGGAACGGTCCGGTTGGAAGACGAAGGAGCGATAACCCAGAAAGGAGACAGTGTTGTTACTGTGAAAAGTAATGTTCTTTTTCTGCCTATATTCCCTGCAAGAGACGCAGAACACGACAAAACAAATCAGGGGTTAAAAAGGTAAAGGTTCCCCTCGCACATATCTGCTCGTCGTTCCCAACTCTAGGGGGCGCTGCTCACCCCCGTTTCAAAGCAGAAGAGCCAGCGCTGTCCGAAGATGTCTCCGTGGTCATGTGGCCAGCATGACTAGATGCCAAAGGCGCACGGAGCGCTGTTTCCTTCCCACCAAAGGTGGTCCCCATTTTTTTCTACTTGCATTTTTACATGCTTTTGAACTGCTAGGTTGGCAGAAGCTGGGACAAGTCACGGGAGCTCACTCCGTTATGTGGCGCTAGGGGTTCAAACCCCTAGCGTTTCTGATCGACAAGCTCAGTGTCTTAGCCACTGAGCCATCAGGAGTTAGAAGGGCAGGGTTTTTTTGTGTGTGTGATTTAAACCCCCCATTTAAGCAGGAAAGAGACATCCTTCTAAATGGCAGGTAAAGCAATAATTTCGTTTTGGCTCCGGTTTAAATGAGGCCCAGGGTTGCCCGTGGTTGCGCTTAAAATCAAACAAAGGGCACTTCTTGCTTTCCAACAATTTTATTTTGCAAGGGATCCAGGCCGCGTTCCCCACCACAAGCCGAGGCCGAACAGTTTCCCGGTTGTTATTCTGCCCAAATTTCATAACTAGAACTTCATACATTTGGATGGTTGGAGTGACGCTAAATTGAAAAGAAGAAAAGACGACCCAGACAATTGCTCCAGTTTGGGAAAGAGGCCAGCAATCCTCCCTCGGTCCAAACCGAAAAAGACAGGCTGGGTCTAGCCTTCCATCCAAATTTAGCAGCTGCAAACAGTCTGCTCTTAAAAAGTTGAGGTTTTCACTTGTAAGATTGGTGCCAAGTCCTTCGCTTTGTTTCTGTCTTTTCTGAAAACTGGTACTACCATGCACGAGTGAGTGGCTTGCCGTGACCTACGCAGCCCGAGAAAATTCCTTGCTTTGTGATTTCCCCCCCCCCCCAGTTTTTCGTAGCAATCTCGAAATACGTTTTAATTGTACGGACTTGTATTTTTTAAGGGTTTCAATAGAAGACGATCTCTGTAGCTCAGGGTGGAGACTTGATGCCGCCTGAGCTTGGTGGTTTCCCAGCAGATGTTTCCCTACCAAGCTAGGCAACATCATCAGTGCTAGAAGGGAGTGGGGATTGTAGGGAGGAAGAGGAGGAGGAGGAGGAAGAGTGTGGGGTGCTTGGTATTCTCTGAGCTTGGGGGTTTTTCTTGCAGATGTTTCGTTACCAAGCTAGGCAATATCATCAGTGTTGGAATGGAGTGGGGTTTGTGAGGAGGAGGAGGAGGAGGAGGAGGAGGAGGAGGAGGAGGAGGAGGAGGAGGAGGAGGAAGAGGAAGACTGTGAGGTCCTTGGTGTTCTCTAAGCTTGCTTGGTTTCATTACCCAAATTAGATAACATCATCAGTGCTATAAGGAAATGGGGTTTACAGAGAGGAGGAGGAGGAGGAAGAGGAAGAGGAGGAGGAAGACTGTGAGGTCCTTGATGTTTTCTAAGCTTGCTTTGTTTCATTACCCAAATTAGATAACATCATCAGTGCTATAAGGAAATGGGGTTTACAGAGAGGAGGAGGAGGAGGAGGAGGAGGAGGAGGAGGAGGAGGAGGAGGAGGAGGAGGAGGAGGAGGAGGAGGAGGAGGAGGAGGAGGAGGAGGAGGAGGAGGAGGAGGAGGAGAATGGTGGCATCCTTGGTGCTCTCTGAGCTTGGTGGTTTTCTTGGAGATGTTTCATAACCCATCATCAGTGCTAAAAGGATGGGATTTTGCAAGGAGGAGGAGGAAGAGGAGGAGGAAGAAAAAGAGGATGACAACAACTATAGGGTCCCCTCAACTTGGTGGTTTTCTTGCAGACATTTCATTACCAACCTAGGCAACATCATCAGTACCAGAAAAGAGGAGGGTTTGTGAGGAGAGGGAGGAAGGAGAGGAGGAGGAGGACTGTAGGGTTGTCCTTGGTTGTTTTCTTGCAGATGCTTCATGACCCAAGTAGATAATATCATCAGTCCTAGAAGGGAGTGGGATTTGTAGAGAGGAGGAGGAGGAGGACTCTGATTCTCTTGCAGGAGTATCCTTCGCCAACTAGGTCACATCATCGGTGGGAAGAAGTGTGGAGTTCCATTCCTGTTTATATACGGAAGATTATCCTGGCAGTGTTAGTGACAGTGTGCTTTTGTCTTTGGTTACTTCTGGATTAGGGAATTGTTTTCTACCTGCGCTTTTGTCTGGTGTTAATCCCTGCTTATCTGGGCTGCAGGTTTTAGCCCTTCTATTGGCTCAGCTTTTCTACCGTCACTTGTTCCTTGCCTTGATGATGTGGCCTCATTGGTTAATGAAACAGCTGCAAGCAAACAACCAACTCAGAAAGCCCCAAGGACTCCTTACACCCAAACCACCATGAGTAAACCAGACAATAAAAATGCATAGTAACCCCTGTCCCAGTTCAGCCTTGGACGTTGTTCCTTCCATGGGTGGAAGGCAATTGCTTCAAAAATGACTCGGCCATTCCTCTCAAGACTTTAATCCCTTGGCCTGGGAATAAATTCTGGGGATTATAATTCATTTCTAAGTTTATGCTTACTTAACAGGGAGTACAAAAAGAGTGACTCACATGCCTTCGCCCTGGGGTCTTTTTCGTAATCTCTCCCACGTGGGCAGGCTAATCATTCCACACTTTGCTCCACCAAGAAGCCACTGATGGAAGGCAGGCAGAGATGCCACCGGCTGCACGGATTGGGCCTTCCAGACGCAACCCTCCTCCGCTGTGTTACGTAAGAGCGGTGGAGCTGGCCTCTGCCGTGCGATGAGAAGACAATGCTAAGCGTGGGACGTCGGTTAAGCAACTGCTAAACTTTATAAACATTTGGAATTGGACGGTTTATCATAAATCCATAACCAATAATAAATAAATAAATAATCTTTGTCTTCTTCCTCCTTCTCTTCTTCCTCCTTCTCCACCACCATCTCTTCTTCCTCTTCCTCTTCCTCTTCTTCTTCTTCCTCCTTTCTCTTCTTCTTCCTCCTTCTCCTCTTCCTCTTCACCTTCTTCCTCCTCCACCACCACCACTTCTTCTTCTTTCTCTTCCTCTTCCTCTTCCTCCTCCTCCTCCTCCTCCTCCTCCTCCTCCTCCTCCTCCTCCTCCTCTTCTTCCTCCTCCTCCTCCTCCTCCTCCTCCTCCTCCTCCTCCTCCTCCTCCTCCTCCTCCTTCTTTTTCCTCTTCCTCTTCTTCTTCTTCTATGGATTGAAACTTAATAGAACACTAAATTCTTGCCTGTTTTGGTTTTTGCGTTGGTACCTGAACTCCGCACCCAGTCCAAAGTCACAGAACCTGAGAAACTCTTATTGAAATATGCCTCAGGTCAATGGATGGATGGTTGGAGAGAAACTGTACGGAAAACTTATGCAAGGAACTTATTTGTCTGTATATTTTTATGGACACTATGGATTTAGTGGCATAGTAGATTTTTATAGAGAGTCCTCAATGTACAAGAATTCATTTAGCAACCGAAGTTACAACAGCACTGAAAACAGTGACTTACGACCATATCTCACAATTAATAACAACATCCCTATAATTACGTGATGAAAATACTCTTTCTCTTCTCTCTCTCTTTTTTTTCTCACTGTTCCTCTTCTTCTTCTTTCTTCTCCTCCTCCTCTTCTCCTCCTCCTCACTCTTCCTCCTTTCTCTCTTCTTCCTTCTCCTCCCTCTTCCTCCCTTCTTCCCTTCTCCTCCCTTTTCTTCTTCCTTTCTCTCTCCTCCTCCTCCTCCTTCTTGCTATTTGATGCTATTGTAGTGCGTCTTTCATATATTGTCTCTCCATCTTCTTCTGGGTCTGTTCTTTGACCTTCTCCTCTTTTATATGTGTCTTTTATGGCATAGGATCCTAAGGCATTCTCTCCAGGTGAGCAAACCACTCCGCTTGCTGTCTTTGCGTGTAGTTGAAGGTTGGTTCTATTCCAGTTCTTTCTTCTATGGTCTCATTTTTTTTAAAAAAATTAATCCACTCCACTAATACCTCTGCGTTTTTTCAGAGCTGGCAGTGAGGTGGGTCCCTTTGACCAAGTCCCCTTCTGATGCGCCAAACTTTAGAACTAACTGACATTTGATCTCACTAGCTGCATTCAGCCTATAAACCTTAAACAAAGAGCTGGGAAAAATGGAGCTAATTCTGAAACTTTCCTTAATTTTTCCCCATCTTCTACTTGTGGCAATTACTTAAAGGTAAAGGTAAAGGTTCCCCTTGCACATATATGCTAGTTGTTCCCGACTCTAGGGGGCGGTGCTCATCTCCATTTCAAAGCGCTGCCTGAAGACGTCTCTGTGGTCATGTGGCCAGCATGACAGTGAGAACAATCAGCCCATGGAACTGAGTTGCCTTCAGAAGTTGTGGGAGCTTCATCACTGGAGGCTTTCAAGATGAGACTGGACTGCCATCTGTCAGAAACGGGGTAGGGTCTCCTGCTTGGGCAGGGGGTTGGACTAGATGACCTACAAGGTCCCTTGTAACTCTGTTAATCTGAATCTATCTAAGATAATCAAAGCCCTGGAGACTAAAACATGAAGAACGGTTGCAGGAACTGGGCATGGCTAGTCTAGGGAAAAGAAGGACCAGGGGAGACATGAGAGTTGTCTTCCAGTATTTGAGGGGCTGCCAGAGAGAGGAAGAGGTCAAGCTATTTTCCAGACCACCTGAACGCCAGATAAGGAATCATGGATGGAAACTGAACAAGGAGAGATTCAACCTGGAAATAAGGAGGAATTTTCTGACAGTGAGAACAATCAACCCATGGAACAGAAGTTGCCTTCAGAAGTTGTGGGAGCTTCATCCCTGGAGGCTTTCAAGATGAGACTGGACTGCCATCGGTCAGAAATGGTGTAGGGTCTCCCGCTTGGGTGGGGAGTTGGACTAGGTGACCTACAAGCAGTGGTGAGATTTGCACTACTTCGGGAGAATCGGTTGTTAACTTTCTGATCAGTTTGGTAAACTGGTTGTTGGAAGAAATTGTTAGGGCAGAGAACCGGTTGTTAAATTATTTGAATCCCACTACTGCCTACAAGGTCCCTTCCAACTCTGTTAATCTGTAAACTATCAGAAAGAAAGAAAGAAAGAAAGAAAGAAAGAAGGGAGGGAGGGAGGGAGGGAGGGAGGGAGGAAGGAAGGAAGGAAGGAAGGAGGAATACAAAAGAAAGAAGAGAGGGAGGGAGGAAGGAATCGAACCGAAGACCCTAATTTCATATCATCAGGATCAAAACTCTGCTGAAAACAAGACTTAAAATAACCACCCAGAAACACATCCCAGAAAGGACAATACATTAACAACAACAATGGGAACCAATAACACATAATAATGATATGCTTCTTCCTTTATCGGCTTAATCACCTTCAGGAAAAGCTATAATTTAGTCAGAATTAAATCAGAAAGGCATCTGACTTTAATCTAATTTACATCAGAATTAAACCAGAAAGGCATCTCGAAATGCCCAACCTTCCCTAAATGCTTTGCAAATGATTTGATTATCATTCTAGTTCTGGAAAATCTTCCTCCTTCGGCTGAGTTTGGTGATCCCAGTTGATTTGACCACGTTTGCCTCAATTAACCTGGTTTGGCCCCCCAGGTCAAAATTATACCCTGGTTATGTAGATGGGGCCCATGCTAAAGGCAGGATTACAGCTGGCTGTGAAGTGTGTTGTTTATCTTTGTGTTGTTGTTACTCAAAAAACACACCACATATCAAGCATTTATTCCAAATTGGCCTTCCTGATGAGATATCAACCAAGGCAATAAACCATTCAAGAATTCAAGTTCGGTCGCATAAAGAACTGTGGCTAAATTAATTAATTAATTAATTAATTCTTTCTTTCTTTATTTTCCTTTCCTTCCCTCCATTTCATTGCCCTCCCTCCTTCCTGTCTCTCTCCCTTTCTTTTCCTTTCCTTCCTTCCATCTCCTTGCCTTTCCTCTCTCCCTCCTTCCTGTTTCATTGTCCTCCCTCCTTCCTGTCTCACTCCATTTCTTTTCCTTCCTTCCTTCTCTCCATTTCCTTCCTCCCATCCATTTCATTGCCCTACCTCCCTTCCTGTCTCCCATCTACCCACCCACCCTCCATCACTTCCTTTTTTCTTTTCTCTCTTTCTTCTTTCTCCTTGCCCTTCCTTCCTTCCTTCCCTCCCTCCATTTCCTTCCTTCCATTTCTTTGCCCTCCCTCCCTTCCTGTCTCCCACTCACCCTCCATCTCTTCCTTTTTTCTTCTTTCTCTTTGCCTTTCCTTCTCTCCCTCCCTCTCTGTATTCCCCTCATTTATTTCCTTCCTTCCTTCCTTCCTTCACTTCCTCCCTCCCTCCCTTTCTCTCTCCCTTCCCCATTAGCTCCTCCTGCCCCAAATTCGTAACCAAGATTTATTTGGGCCGAGGCACGCAGAGTCCTGCCAAGCCCCCCCCCCCCCCAGGCACCTGTGAGCCGAGCCAAGAGAGGAATGCGCACCTGTACACATAAGGTCCCCGCTGGCTGACGACTGGCTTGGCGCCTAGAAGGATGTCCTTGGAATTCATCACTTCCATGAAGTAGAAGGAGAGGTAGAAGGGCACCGGGAGGTCCTTCCACAGGGTGTACATGGCACTCTTGGGGTCGATTCTGGTATTCTGCAATTGTAACGGACACGGGTCAGAATTGACAGCTGATCTTCACCAGCTGATGCCAAGCCAAGCCAGTGAGCAAACACAAGTTTACACAATGCACTACCCTCCGTTTCACTGGGAAAACTGTAAGAAGTGAGCAGTCACCCTTCTTCTAGAAGAATGGAACGTCCCGGGAAATGTTGAAAAGGCAGAATATTATATTTCCCTGGATCAGAAATGGAGAGACAGGTTTTTAGGCAGGAAGCAGACTCACTCTTAATAGCCCCCTCCTTTGTCAATGGGCCATTAAAAGGCCTGAGCTAGTCTATTCTACATAACAAAGATCTGCTCCCTTCAGCTCCAGGGTGATGGGATTAAGGCATGATAGGTTAGCCCTTTGCCCATCTCACAACAGGGCACCTGGGAAGAAGCAATGATCAAGCCAACATGGACTCACAGCCTAGAGAGTTGTCCCTGTATGGCCCCATGGGAGTCTGACAATCAATCAGAATACAAGATCAAGATCAAAGGCCAAAGAGGGCATAAAACCAGGAACTTTCAGCATCTTTTCTCTTCTTTATCCAACATCTGGAAGCCTGTGATCCCCCTTTTCCGTTCAGGAGCTCCAAGCCATGGGATCCTGTCCACCATTAAACCATCTTTCCAAGCAGCCTCCATGTTCCCAGTGTCCTTTTCCCCACTTGGAGCTGAGCGCAGAAGGACTTTTCTTCCAACAAAACAGACATATCCCTCGTGGTTTTTTCCTTCATCTTCTTCTTCATCCTACATTGCTCCCTGGCTAATCCTCGGACTTCAGGTAGTCCTCGACTTACGACCACAAACCGAGCCCGAATTTCCAAGCAAGGCCGTTTGTTAAGCAAGCCACGCCTGATTTCACCACCTTATTATTATTATTTTTGCCATGGTTGTTAAGCAAAGCACTGCGGTTGTTCAGTGAATCATGTCATTAAGCGAATCCCATGGACTGCTGATTGGAAGCCAGCTGGTTAGGTCACAAATGGCGATCAGGTGACTCCTGGGATGCTACAGCCATTGTAACTGGTGGCCAAGCACCTCAACTTTGGGCGATATTCATCATGGTCATAAGTGTGAGGACCGGCTGCGAGTCACTTTTATTTTTGTTTCCAGTGCTGTTGTAAATTTGAATGGTTGCTAAAGAAATGGCTGTAAGTCAAAAATTACCCAGATTAAATTAAGAGCGGGAAGAGACACCTACAACAATAGAAAAAAGAAAGGAAGAGAGGAGAGGAGAGGGAGGGAAGGAAGATAGAAGGGAGGAGGGGAAGATGGAAGGGAGAAGGAGAGAGGGCAGGAAGGGGAAGGGGAAGAGAAGAGGAGGGGAGAGGTAAGGGAAGAAGGATGGGAAAGGAGAGAGGAAGGAAAGAAGGAAGTAGAGAAGGGAGGGAGGGAGAAAAGAAAGGACCTACAGCAATAGAAAAAGAAAGGAAGAGGAGAGGAGGAAAGGAGAGGAAAGGGAGGGAAGGAAGATAGAAGGGAGGAGGGGAAGATGGAAGGGAGAAGGAGAGAGGGCAGGAAGGGGAAGAGGAAGAGAAGAGCAGGGGAGAGGTAAGGGAAGAAGGATGGGAAAGGAGAGAGGAAGGAAGGAAAGAAGGAAGTAGAGAAGGGAGGGAGGGAGAAAAGAAAGGACCTACAACAATAGAAAAAGAAAGGAGGAGAGGAAAGGGAGGGAAGGAAGATAGAAGGGAGGAGGGGAAGATGGAAGGGGGAAGGAGAGAGGGTAGGAAGGGGAAGAGGAAGAGAAGAGCAGGGGAGGGGTAAGGGAAGAAGGATGGGAAAGGAGAGAGGACGGAAGGAAAGAAGGAAGTAGAGGAGGGAGGGAGGGAGAAAAGAAAGGACCTACAACAATAGAAAAAGAAAGAAAGGAGGAGAGGAAAGGGAGGGAAGGAAGATAGAAGGGAGGAGGGGAAGATGGAAGGGAGAAGGAGAGAGAGTAGGAAGGAGAAGGGGAAGAGGAAGAGAAGAGTAGGGGAGAGGTAAGGGAAGAAGGAAGGGAAAGGAGAGAGGAAGGAAGAAAGTAGAGAAGGGAGGGAAGGAGAAAAGAAAGGGAAAAAGAGGGTGGTGTCAAAACAGGAGGAAGGGATGTTAAATAAAGCAACCCAAAATGGTATGTTATAACCCTGTAAATGGAATGACAAATGTATAAGAACGACGAATATAAAAAAGAATAATAACTATGGGAACGTATACCTATAATTGTACATAGAGAACAAAAAAATTTTAAAAAAACTTTTCCGGGGGGGGGGGGAGAAAAAAAACAATTACCCACCTTGACATCTGTGTGTGTGTTTTTTTTTTAAACCCAACTCTTGGAGAGAAAAAAAAGCAGAATTAACTTCCAGAGTCCCTGGCTTATTGCCCGAGACCTCCATTGCTGCATCAATTTTGACTGCCTTTTGTTGTTTTTGTGCTTCTGGCTGTTCAATGATTGTGATTCACACAGCCCAAAGGGGATTGTAAATTGTCTTAAGTGTTTTAATTATTAGTTGAGGCTTCTAACACTGGAGGGATTTCCCCCTGTTGGGCTGAAACAGGTTATTTGTCTACCCCTTTCAAACCCTGCCCCAAGGGCACGCTTTGTTTCCAACCACAACTTAGGGAAAAAGGCACCCTTGACTGGGTTCACACCTGTGTGAAAAAGCCAATTATGGCGCGTGATCCCAAATGAGTCACTTCGCTTGCGGGGCAATGCCAAAAGCCACCAAAGTCACATCGTAGATGCTTACCGGTGCAAATAAACCTTAGAAGGTTTTGGGGTTCTTTTGAAAAAATCCACATTTTCTTTGTCTATGGCAGGGGTGTCCAAACTTGGGAACTTTAAGACTTGTGGACTTCAACTCCCAGAATTCCCCAGCCAGCATAGTCCACAAGTCTTAAAGTTCCCAAGTTTGGACACCCCTGGTCTATGGAGATTTTCCATCCTCCAGATCCTGGTTGTCCAAAGGTGTTTTTTTTTTAAAGAGGCAACTGGACTTCCTTGGGTTTTTCTTTGAAGAGGTTTCTCTTCTCATCCGAGAAGCTTCTTCAGCTCTTGCTGAAGGTCTTTGCTGAAGAAGCTTCTCGGATAAGAAGCGAAAGGCCTGCAAAGAAGGGAAACGCCTTCTTCAGCAAGAGCTGAAGAAGCTTCCCAGATGAGAAGCGAAATGCCTTCCAGCAAGCACAAAAGTCCAGTTGTCCCAAAGGTGCTTTTTTTTTTTTCAAGTGGCAACTGGACTTTCTTCGTTTTTCTTTGAAGAGGTTTCTCTTCTCATCCGAGAAGCTTCTTCAGCTCTTGCTGAAGGTCTTGCTGAAGGAGCATCCCGGATGAGAGGCAAAACGCCTGCAAAGAAGGGAAACGCATTCTTTGGCAAGAGCTGAAGAAGCTTCTTGGATAAGAAGCGAAATGCCTGCAAAGAAGGGAAACACATTCTTTGGCAAGAGTTGAAGAAGCTTCTTGGATAAGAAGCGAAATGCCTGCAAAGAAGGGAAACGCATTCTTTGGCAAGAGCTGAAGAAGCTTCTTGGATAAGAAGCAAAATGTCTTCAAGCAAACACAAAAGTCCAGTTGTCCCAAAGGTGCTTTTTTTTTTTTCAAGTGGCAACTGGACTTTCTTGTTTTTTCTTTGAAGAGGTTTCGCTTCCCATCCGAGAAGCTTCTCCAACTCTTGCCTTGATGCTGAGCCTGACTCCCACGCCGCCGCCGCCTCCTTCCTCCTCTGATTCAGCTGCTGGAGGGGGGCGGCGGCCGACAAGCCACAACTTGATGTTTAATAATGTCTCCAGCTACAATTCTCTGTTTGTGTGGATTAAAACACAACCTATTGACACAACATGTTTACCTTTGCCCAACGGGCTGAAGGTTTCCCTGAAATCTACCGCTGGTCAGAGAATGCTCTGAATTGTCCAGAAAGCAGAGTGTCCCCAAACATGAGGCTAAAATAAGCCACGCTGGATGTGTGGTTTGTGGTTTCGTGAGCGCTACAGACACACAGGCCAGGAAAGTTAGCTCGACAATCTCTCATTCAAAGGAAAGAGGAACTGGGATCGGCAAAGAAATATGCTGGGCTCCCTTGTTTATCAATTTGGAGGTCACAGACCGCGTTGCAACAGCCATGGTACAAAGCAAGTATGGGAAGTCCTCGACTTACGTTCATTTAGTGACCGTTCCATGTTACAGCGGCAGTGGAAAAAAGGGGGGTTAGGATCGTTTTTTCACACACTAAATCGCAGCTTCACATTTTGGTCACGCAATCACATTTGGGATGCTTGGCAACAGGTTGCAGGGTCGCCGGGTCATGGGATCCCCTCTTGCAACTTTGCAACCAACGAGAAAGCCAGGTTCACTTAACAATCCCACTATACTGTTTTAACAGCCACGGCGTTTCACTTAACAACGGTGGCAAGAAGGATCATCAAATGAGGCCAAGCTCCCTTACCAATTGTCTCGCTTAGCCACAAAAAGATTGGGCTCAATTGTGCTTGTTGAGGGTTACCTGTCTGAGCAACCAATTGCAAGTCCTGGACTTACGACCATCATTGCAACCTGAAATGATGGAGAGTAGAGTAGAACAGAACTCTCTTTCTCTTTCTCTCTGTCTCTCTTTTATCTTTCTCTCTGTCCCTCTGTCTTTCTTTTTTCTCTCTCTCTTTCTCCTTCTGTCTCCCTCTTTCTCTCTGCCTCTCTTTGTCTGTCTCTTTTTCTTTCTCTCTGTCTCTCTCTTTCCTTTTCTTTTTTTCTCCCTCTTTCTCTCTGTTTCTCTTTCTCTCCCTCTGTCTCTCTCTCTCTGCCCCTCTTTGTCTCTCTCTTTGTTTTTCTTTCTCTCTGTCTCTTTCTTTCCTTTTCTTTTTTTCTCCCTCTTTCTCTCTCTGTTTCTCTTTCTCTCCCTTTGTCTCTCTCTTTGTTTTTCTTTCCCTCAGTCTCTCGGTCTCTTTCTTTTTTTCTTTCTCCTTCTCTCTCTGTTTCTGATTCTGTTTTTCTGTCTCTCTCTCTCTGCCTCTTTCTCGGTGTCGCTCTCTTTTTCACTCTCTCTCTCTCTTTCTCTTTAATTCTTTCTCCCTCTGCCTCTCTCTCTCTTTCTGGCTCTCTTTTTCTCTCTCTCTCTCTCTGTTTCTCTCTCTCTCTCTTTCTTTCCCTCTTTGTCTCTCTCTATCTATTTATCTATCTTTCTAATCCTCCCTCCCTCTCTTTCTTCCTATCTCCCAGTCCTTTCCTCTAGGTTCTCTTCCCACCACTCCTACTAGCTAGGCTAGGAGGACTCCTTTGCCATCTGAGTTTGGTTTATCCTTGGCTAAATGTTGATTTTCTGTCTTTGCAAAGATGGGTAAATTCTGCTTTGGCTGCGGGTAAAGCTTTTTTCCGCCCTTCCGTCTCCTCCGCTCTCAAATTCAGGAATTTCTTTTTTAAAAACAGGTCAGGTCAGAGTCTGGAGGCTTCGGAGAGAGGCAGGGCACCCACAAACACACACCAGACGCTTCCCAAACCTTTTCTCCATTAGAACTTGTGGTTCGAAGGTGGTGAAAATATTATTTCATGCAACGTATTGCCTTTTTTCATCTCCTTCCTGCGAAAAAATCAGATTCCACCATAGAAAGTGTCCTCACATATTGCATTACAGTCTTGGGCTGTGAGACTTTTAAATGCAACCACAATCACTCCATGCGCACGCTCGTTTATTTTCTTTTTCTTTCTTTTTTCGTTTCTGTTATAATTTTGCACCAGTGAGGTTAAAACCAAGTTCGTTGTATTTACGTACAATGACAATAAAGATTATACTTATACTTATATGGTCTGGGCCTTTGTTGTGTATTCTTGTGATTGTTCAATCTCTTCTTAAAAACAGTGTTGGAGCACCCCCAATTTCTGCTGACAAACTGTTCCACTAATTAATTGTTCTCACTTTCATTCCGGGTTGCTTCTCTCCTTGATTAGTTTCCATCCATTGCTTCTTGTCTGCCTCCTGGTGCCTTGGAGAATAGTTTGACTCCCTCTTCTTTGTGGCAACCACTGAGATATTGGAACAATGTTATCATGTCTCCCCTAGTCCTTCTTTTTATTAAACTAGATAGACCAGGACATTTTCTCAACTTCCTGCTCTACATCCCTCCCCAAGAATTTAATAGAATAACAGAGTTGGAAGGGACCTTAGAGGTCTTCTAGTCCAACCCCCTGCCTAGGCAGGAAACCCTATACCGTTTCAGTCCAATAGCTATCCAACATCTTAAAGACTTCCAGTGTTGGGGCATTCACAACTTCTGGAGGCAACTTCTGTTCCACTGATTAATTGTTCTAACTGTCAGGAAGTTTCTCCTCAGTTCTAAGTTGCTTCTCTCCTTGTTCAGTTTCCACCCATTGCTTCTTGTTCTACCCTCTGGTGCCTTGGAGAATAGTTTGACTCCCTCTTCTTTGTGGCAACCCCTGAGATATTGGAACACTGCTATCATGTCACCTCAGTCCTTCTTTTTATTAAACTAGATAGACCAGGACATTTTCTCAACTTCCTGCTCTACATCCTCCCCAGAATTTAACAGAATAACAGAGTTGGAAGGGACCTTGGAGGTCTTCTAGTCCAACCCTCTTTCCAGGCAGGAAACCCTATATCGTTTCAGACAAATGGCTATCCAACATCTTCCAGTGTTGGAGCATTCACAACTTCTGGAGGCAACTTCTGTTCCACTGATTTATTGTTCTGACTGTCAAGGAAATTTCTCCTTAGTTCTAAGTTGCTTCTCTCCTTGATTAGTTTCCACCCATTGCTTCTCGTCTGCCTCCTGGTGCTTTGGAGCATCGATTGATTCTCCTCTTCTTTGTGGCAGCCCCTGAGATATTGGAAGACTGCTATCCTGTCTCCCCTGGTCCTTCTCTTCACTAGACCAGCCATGCCCAGTTCTTGCAACCGTTCATCGTCTCTTTTAGCCTCCACTCCCCTCATCATCCTGGTTGCTCTTCTCTGCACTCTTTCTAGAGTCTGAACTTCATTAAGCTGAAAGCGAGCGAGAACGTGAAAAAGCAAATCCAGAAGCGTGACAGGTTTTTTGGCAGGAGATGGGATAGAAGCTGAACAAGCCTGCAAAATCATATCACTCTCTCTTAATCTTAAGCGTTTCCGAGAATCCTTGCCCTACCTATTCTCCCTCCAGGCCTACCTAGAGGGACATGCAGTTATCTCTGAGTTGGCTCCACCCCATAGTAAGATTGCTGGAGCAGCACATTAAAAAAAGTCCTGGATTATCCAATATCAGTTGCAGTCCTTGGCATCAAGCAGGTTGCAACTTGAATTCTTCCAGTGAGTCACTTTGTTCCCAAATGTCCATTTCCTCAGACGTTATATAGAATAACAGAGTTGGAAGGGACTTAGAGGTCTTCTAGTCCAACCCCCTGCTTAGGTAGGAAACCCTACACCAAATCAGGCAAAGAGTTGTCCAACATCTTCTTAAAAACTTCCAGTGTTGGAGAATTCACAACTTCTGGAGGCAAGTTGTTCCACTGATTAATTGTTCTCACTGTCAGGAAATCTCCCCTTAGTTCTAAGTTGCTTCTCTCCTTCACTAGTTTCCACCCATTGCTTCTTGTCCTCAGGTGCTTTGGAGAATAGTTTGACTCCCTCTTCTTTGTGGCAACCTCTGAGATATTAGAAGACCGCTATCATGTCTCCCCTAGTCCTTCTTTTCCTTAAACTAGACATACCCAGTTCCTGCAACTGTTCTTCATATGTTTTAGTCTCCAGCCCCCTAATCATCTTTGTTGCTCTTCTTCGCGCTCTTTCTAGAGTCTCCACATCTTTTCTACATCGTGGCTACCAAAACTGGATGCAGTACTCTAGGTGGGGTCAATGACCATGTGATTCACTTAACGATCGCTGTACAAATTGTCGCAAAATCAGACCTGACTCAACTCAATCAGAATAGAGTTGGAAGGGACCTTGGAGGTCTTCTAGTCTAACCCCCTGCTTAGGCAGGGACCCTTACACCACTTCAGAGAAATGGTTGGCCAACATCTTCTTAAAAACTTCCAGTGTTGGAGCATTCACAACTTCTTGAGGCAAGTTGTACCACTGATTAATTGTTCTAACTTTCAGGAAATTTCCCCCTAGTTCTAGGTTGCTTCTCTCCTTGATTAGTTTCCATCCATTGCTGTTTGTTCTACCCTCAGGTGTTTTGGAGAATAGCTTGACTCCCTCTTTTTGGGGGGCAGCCCCTGAGATATTAGAACACTGCTATCATGTCTCCCCTGGTCCTTCTTTTCCTTAAACTAGACATGAAAAGAAGGACCAGGGGAGACATGATTGCAGTCTTCCAGTATTTCAGGGGCTGCCCTAAAGAAGAGGGACTCAAGCTATATATATACAGGTAGGCCTCGACTTACAACATTGAGTGACGGTTCCAAGTTTCAACGGCACTGAAAAAAAATGACATTAACAGATCTACACTTGCTGTTTATAATCTCATTTGATACCAGAAAGGCAAGAGATGCCTCTGATGCAATAGCCAAAGCTAATCTAAGGGGAGTTTTCCCCAACCATCAATTTGACAAACCACTCAAGGTCGGCTTTTGATCTTTAAAAAGATGGGGAATAAAACAAGAATATTCTAGATTGTACGCTGCAGCCAGGGACAAAATCAGATATTTCCCTGCACAAGGAGTCCTTGACGTAACAACGGTGAGGGTTCAAAGTCACAACAGCAATGAAATAAATGACTTACGGCCGTTTTTCACACAACCGTTGCAACATCCCCGTGGTCAAAATTCACAAGTTGATAACTGGATCATCTGTATGACAATTGCCGTCTCTTGGGATCAGGCGATCCCCTTTTTTCCACCTTCTGACTAGCCAAGTCAATGGGGAATCCAGATTTCCTTAACAACTGTGCTACTAACTTAACAAATAACTAACTAGCGCAGCAATTCACTTAAGAGCTGCGGCAAGAAAAGTCATAAAATGGGGCAAAACTCAAATGTCTCCTTTAGCAACAGAAACTTTGGCCTCAACTGTGGTCGTAAATCGAGGACTACCTGTATTTAATCTCCGAATGGTCACCATTCAAGCCGGGACATTCAGAAGGTCATTCCAATCCATATAGATAATATATTTAATTTCTATATAAATTGAAAATAAGTAATAATTAGATGGAAAGATGAGAGGTGGGAAGATGGTATTACTATGTATGTTCAAGAAATTCAAATGAACAAGGGTTCCTTTAGTGACGGTTCAAAGTTACAACGACACTGAAGAAAGAGACTTATGGCCGTTTTTCACACTTACAACCTTTGCAGCCTCCCAAATTCCCCATGATCAGGGGATAAAAATTCAGAAGCTTGGTAACTGGATCCCGTTTATGACAATTGCAGTCCCCTGGGATCACGCGATCCCCTTTTGCGACCTTCTGAGACGCAAACTCTTAAACGACAGTGTTAACTAGCTTAACAAATCCAATCATTCAACTTCACAACCATGGGAAAGGAAAACCACAAAAACAAGGGAACAAATCGCCTAAGAGATGTTTCGCTTAGCGACATAAATGTTGGGCTCAGTTGTGGTCGTAACTCAAGGACTACCTGTCTTGCCAAAAATTTTCAGCCTTCCCAGGCTGACAAGGAAACAGGAAGCACAATCAGAAGAAAGGATTGTGCCTGGCTAGGTGGCTCCGAGGCTAAGAGGCTGAGCCTGTCAATCAGAAAGGTCGGCAGTTCGGCGGTTCGAATCCCTAGTATAAGTCTCCTGTGTGAGCAGGGGGTTGGACTAGATGACCTCCAAGGTCCCTTCCAGCTCTGTCCCTTCCATTCTGTTCTCTAATGGCTGAATTCTTAAAACCCCAGAATTTCCATGCAAGCTTTTGGATAAAACACTGCCAGAATGTGTGAGCGTAGTTCTTGAGGACTAGAGCCTTAATTAAAACTGGTGTTTTTGAAACTTGGCCACTTGAAGGTGTATGGACTTCAACTCCCAGAATCCCCCCCCCCCCAGCTAGTAATGGCTGGAGAACACAGTGAGTTAATCCACACCATCTTCAAGTTGCCGAATTTTAAAAACACGGCTTTAAATTCTTGGGTAATCTTTTCCTCTAATCCTCTTGAGTAACCCTAATTAGCACACAGGATAATCCATAGGTGTGATTCCACTTCATTGCCAGATTTTTCCATGCCCTTTTTAATTCAGTTTGATACCAGAAAGGCAAGCGAATCTGCCTCAGAGGCAGCAGCCAAAGCAAATATACGTATGCCTGTAAGTAAGGCAAACCATCAATTTGACAAACCGCTCACGGCCGGCCTTTGATCTTTAAAAAGACGGAGAATAAAACAAGAATTGTGTTATTGGTCAAAATCCACAAGTTTGGTAACTGGATCATCTGTATGACAATTGCCATCTCTTGGGATCAGGCGATCCCCTTTTGCGACCGTCGGACACGCAAAGTCAACGGAGAATTTACAACCGTGTTACTAACTTGAAACTTAGTGCAGCGATTCACTTAGCAACTGCAGTCGTAAAATGGGGCAGAACTCAAATGTCTCCCTCTTCTTTGTGGCAGCCCCTGAGATGCTGGAAGACTGCTACCATGTCTCCCCTCGTCCTTCTTTTCCTTAAACTAGACACGAAAAGAAGGACCAGGGGAGACGTAATAGCAGTCTTCCAGTATCTCAGGGGCTGCCCTAAAGAAGAGGGAGTCAAGCTATATATATATATACAGGCAGGCCTCGACTTACCACATTGAGTGACGGTTCCAAGTTTCAACGGCACTGAAAAAAAATGACATTAACAGATCTACACTTGCTGTTTATAATCTCATTTGATACCAGTAATGTTGTGTACCGGTGAGCCTGGCCAGCAGAGGGCAGCCGAGAATAGGGCTCCTCTGATTGGCCCAGGCGCACCGGCCAGCCGGCGGGAGAAATACTTTATTCCTATTGGTTCGTCGTCTGACAGCTTCTGGTATAAATAGCTGTCAGACGACTAGTTTTGTTGTTCCTGTCAGTGCTTGTTGCAATAAACACAGTTGCCTTAAACCCGTCTCAGTCTCCTCATTCGAGACTTAACACTGGCGACGAGGACGGGCGACGTGGAACCCTACGCAGTGCCGCAAATGGCTTCAAATGCTGCCTTTTCGCCGTTCCGGCCAGAGGCTGAGGCTTGGGAAGCGTTCCTCGAGAGGTTCGACTGCTTCCTCGTAGCACACGATCTCGTCAGCCTCACCCAGGAACGAAAGCGCGGAATCTTCCTGAACTACTGCGGGAGGGAGATGTTCGCCACTGCGAGGGCTCTCGCTGCTCCCGATCCTGCCAATTCGCTGCCCTGGGACGAACTCCTGGCTCGCCTCAAGCAACACTACGAGCCCGCCCCGTCTCGTTTTGCCCGGCGGCAATATTTCCGCCGGTGCATTCAAAAGGAGGGCCAAACCATTGCCCAGTACGTGGCCGCTCTCCGCGCTGAGGCAAGTCTCTGTGAATTTAGTGACTTGGAAGACGCGCTGCTTGAACAATTTATCTATGGGCTACGAGACATAAAACTCCATCGCCGCATCCTAGCTCGCCCTGAGTTAACTCTAAAGATTGCGGTAGATGATGCCAGGGCTTATGAAATGGCTGATCAATCCACACCGGATTTCAGCCACCTCAGTCAGCACCCGCATGCCGCTTACTTGCCGCCATCTCCCTACGCGGCACCTTCTTCTGCCTACGCTCCATCTACCGCTTCTACCTTTCATGCTGAGGTAGACCAAACTGCCGATCGCCTTCAAACCCTCTCCACCCGGGATGGACGTCAGTGCCTCAGTTGTGGCGGCCGCCACCAACGCTCCCAGTGCAGGTTCCGGCAAGCCCTTTGCCACCAATGCGGCAGAAAAGGCCACCTCGCTGCAGTTTGCCGTTCCGGCCAACAGAACCGCCGCAGCCCTCTGCCGCAACCTTCTCCGGCCCGTCAGCAACCTTCTATGTCTTCCCGACGTCAGCACTCCCTCTCCGTGGGGGACCCAGCTGAAGCCTACCCTGAATGGCTTGTAGACTCGGCCTCCTCAACTTTGGAGGGCCGAGGTAAGCTGCACCTCCTAATCTCCATTGAGGGGGTGCCCTGCCCTATGGAAGTGGACACAGGGTCGGCCCGATCCGTTATGTCATGGGCCACCCTTAACTCCTTACTGCCTTGGGTTAAACTCCACCATCTACAACCCCCTGATTGCCGCTTACGCGACTATCAGGGAAATGTCATAGACCTATTGGGCTGCCGACCCTTTAACGTCTCTTTGGGTTCTCGCAAGGCTAAGCTTCCCTTGCTAATTGTAAAAAACCCCCTCGCTTCCCTTCTAGGACTGGACTGGTTTAAGGCCCTCGGCCTTTCTATTGCTGGGGTTAACTCACTTTCACCCCTCCCTCCTGTTACCCCGCCCTCTATCTCCTCCCTCCTTTCCGACTTCTCCGATGTTTTCTCCCCCTCTTTAGGCTGCTATACCGGCTCTCCTATCTCACTCAACCTCGACCCGTCAGTTCCTCCAATCCGCTTGAAGGCCCGCCGACTTCCCTTTGCTTTAAAAGCAAAAGTCGACGCCGAACTGGACAAACTAATCGGCCAGGGCATTTTAGAACCCGTTGATTTCTCCCCCTGGGAGACTCCCATAGTCGTGCCTTTGAAGTCCGACGGATCTATTAGGATCTGCGCGGACTTCAAATCAACACTTAACAAAGCCCTCCAATCACACCCCTACCCTGTGCCGGTGGTGCAGCACGTCCTGCACACTCTGGGCCAGGGTCGCATATTCGCAAAACTGGACCTCGCGCAGGCGTACCAGCAACTGCCTGTCGACGAGTCGACCGCGCTTGCGCAAACAATCGTCACACACCGCGGCGCTTTCAAATGTCGCCGCCTTCAGTTTGGCGTAAGCGTGGCCCCCGGCATTTTCCAGGGACTCATGGAGCGGTTGCTCCATGGCATTCCCGGGGTCACCCCCTATTTTGATGATGTTCTGATTGCCGCCCCCAACCAATCAGAACTCATCAAAACCCTACGTCTGGTCCTACAAAAATTCCGTTCCCATCCTTGACTCCCTATTTAATACCCATGGCCTTCCGGACGTTATCGTTTCCGATAACGGTCCCCAATTTTCCTCTACCGAATTCCAGTCCTACCTTGCCTCCCTGGGCATCCGACATGCCCCGATTGCCCCCTACCACCCTGCGGCCAATGGCCTGGCCGAACGAGCGGTTCGCTCTGCTAAAGAAGCCCTGGCCCGTATGGCCACCCTTCCCTGGCCGCTCCGCATCTCCACCTACCTCCGTTCCCAGCACTCCACCCCTTGCCCCGCCACGGGCAAAAGCCCAGCAGAACTATTGCTGGGTCGCCGTATTCGTTCCCTGCTAGACCGTTTCCACCCTCTCTACCACCCTTCTTTTCCTGTCATTCCTTCCCCTCCCAGGTCCTTTCTGGTGGGTGAGGGGGTATTCGCTCGCAACTACACCGGCGAGCCGAAGTGGCTACCTGGCAAAGTGACTGACATCACGGGGCCCTGTTCTTACAGGGTCCTCCTCGATGATGGCAGACATTGGCGGCGGCATATAAGCCAGTTGCGTCGGCGACCAGAGGGACCAGGACACAACACACCTGCAGAAAAGCAACCAGGCCCTAACGACGCCGCCTGCCGGCTCGACCGTCCACACACCACTAGCCCCGACCTCGCAACAGCCCCCCCCGGTGCGCTGGCTCACTTACCATTGGCCGTCGGTGCATTGCCAGGAGGAAGACCCATCCAGGACGCTGCCAGGCCTGTTCGCCACAAGAGCGGAGCCGACACTCCACCTCCCCCGGGCGAGGCGCCATCTTCTTTGAGACGCTCCCAGCGCGTGCGCAGGCGTCCGTCGTACTTAGACGAGTACGCCTGCGCAATCCAGGGGAAAGGGGTGTTGTGTACCGGTGAGCCTGGCCAGCAGAGGGCAGCCGAGAATAGGGCTCCTCTGATTGGCCCAGGCGCACCGGCCAGCCGGCGGGAGAAATACTTTATTCCTATTGGTTCGTCGTCTGACAGCTTCTGGTATAAATAGCTGTCAGACGACTAGTTTTGTTGTTCCTGTCAGTGCTTGTTGCAATAAACACAGTTGCCTTAAACCCGTCTCAGTCTCCTCATTCGAGACTTAACAAGTAAGGCAAGAGATGCCTCTGATGCAATAGCCAAAGCTAATCTAAGTAAGTAAGTAAGGCAAGCCATCAATTTGACAAACCACTCAAGATCGGCTTTTGATCTTTAAAAGATGGGGTATAAAACAAGAATATTCAGGATTGTACGCTGCAGCCAGGGCCAAAATCAGATATTTCCCTGCACAAGGAGTCCTTGACGTAACAATGGTGAGGGTTCAAAGTCACAACAGCAATGAAATAAGTGACTTACGGCCGTATTCCACACAACTGTTGCAGCATCCCCGTGGTCAAAATTCACAAGTTGATAACTGGATCATCTGTATGACAATTGCCGTCTCTTGGGATCAGGCGATCCCCTATTGCGACCTTCTGACCCACAAAGTGAACGGGGAATGTGCAACCGTGTTACTAACTTAAAACTAAGTTAGTGCAGCGATTCACTTAACTCCTGCATTTGTGAAATGGGGCAAAACTCAAATGTCTCCTTTAGCAACATAAATTTTGAGCTCAACTGTGATTGTAAATCGAGGATTGCCTAAATTTAATCTCCAAATGGCCACCATCAAGCCAGGACATTTAGAAGGTCATGTGTGTGTGTGTGTGTGTGTGTGTGTGTGTGTGTGTGTGCGCACACACACACACACACACACATATGTTTTCGTAGATTTTCACGGGTGTAGGTATGCTGGTCTTGTTGTATTTGGGTCTTTTCCCATGTAAGATTGAGATTTTCTTGGCAACGTTTCGGCGAGGTCTCACTCGCCATCTTCAGGCTGGGTTTTGGGCTTAAAGCGTGATCGGAGCTACAGGGCATGAAATTAATTTTGAAGGAACCAGGTTAATCTCCAAAACTGAACACTTTGACAAGAGAATAATTATGGAAGCCATCGAAATAGAGAAATACCCCCACAACAAGAATAAACGTGACGATACCTCCCGCCTACCAGACATCTGGAAACCAGCCCTAGTCAACAAACAAGCCCCACCCACCACCCAGGCCATTACAACACGAAACCACAACGGACACACAGACAGCACCAATCAGCACCAATATAATAATTGACGGTTATTTGTATTAACATGAATCATACCCAGAGGCCACACTGTTCATATATTGATGTTGATATACGTTTTAAAATGAAAACCTAATAAATCTTGAAAGAAAAGAAGCTCAGCCATGCAAAGGACCAATTATTATTTTGGAAGGTGGGGTGGGGTGGGGAAATGACACTTTGCACAATCTGGCTTCTCGGGGGTTAACTCCAATCCTGGTTCAGCAAACTGACCCACATGCTCATCTGTGTCTGACAGAGCTAACCGTAATACGATGTGACAAGCGAGATCCAAACAGCGCAGTTAGAGAAAGGAGGCTCTCTGTTTGCAATGAAATGCGCTGTACAAACTGAGGCAAGTGGAAAGAAAGGGAAAAAAAACAAACCCCACAATACAATCTCATAATGCTCATATTCTTCCAGCTATTCTCGTCCTTGTAATTTTTTTTTGTTTTTGCTCAATATGTACGCCCACTTGCAGTGCCAGCTTAAGGAGCCACGGAAGACTGGCAGCTTTGTTTCCTACTAGGAGTTATTTAAGGCTGATTTTAGAATATGCCTTTCTTTCTCTCTCTTCTCCCTCTCTCTCTCTCTCTCCTTTCTCTTCTCTTTCTCTTCTCTCTCTCCTCTGTCCCTTTCTCTCCTTCTCTCTCCCCTCTCTCTCTTGTTGCTCTTTCCCTTGTCTCTCCCTTCTCTCTCTTTTCTCTCCTCTCTCTTTCTCTCTCCTCCCTCTACCTCTTTTTCTCTCTTCTCCCCCTCTCCTCCCTCCTCTCTCCTCTCTCTCTTCTCTTTCTCCTCTCTCTTCTCACTCTCTTCTCTTTCCTCTCTCTTCTCTCTCCCTTGCCTCTCTCTCTCTTCTCTTTCTCTCTCTGTTTTCTTCTCTCTCTCTCTCTTCTGTCTCTCGTCTCTTTCTCTTCTTTCTATCTTCTCTACTCTCTCTTGTTTCTTTTTCTCCTCTCTCTTTCTCTCTTCTGTTTCTCTCTCTTTCTCTTCTCTCTTTCTCCTCTCCCTCTCCCTCCCCCCTCTCTCTTGCAGTCAGAGAGGCGTGCAAATTGCAGAATGGCACACCAGCCCCCTTTCAATCCCTTACTTTGGATTCAATCTCTAACCGGATTCCTCTGACAGTTCCCAACCACTTCACTACCCATCTTCTTTCCCCTTCCAAGCTAGAATTCAAACTGTCTCGTTCGGCTTTTTGAGAGTTGGCCAAGCAGAAGCGAAACTCGAAATTCAAGCATTTTAGGTCGTGCAACTTCCCTAATCCTCTTTCAAAAAATTCATGCGTCTACCCTTCTTAATAAGATGCACGTTCAACATAATATTGCATCTTTCCTTTGTTCCTTTTATTAAGGCTTGAGAAGTTCCTTAATCTGGGGAAAAACAACACACACACACACACACAGAGGAAATCGCAAACAGGAATCCTTGCCCAAAAATCAGCTTTAGGGCACCAGGGAAACAGCGACTCATTCTCAGACATTAAACATCGCCCTCTTGCTATCCGTGTTTCCCCGAAAATAAGACAGGGTCTTATTTTCTTTCAACCCCCGAAATAAGCGCTTGGCCTTATTTTCAGGGAGGTCTTATTATTTTTGAGGTGCAGGAGGCCCCTTAACCTCGGCCCACGGATCAGTTGATCCAGAGAGAGCCGGAGGTTCTGTCTCGGTTTCTGGAACACTCTTGCCACTGTCGCTGAGCCTGCCCTCTTTTTGCGACCGTCACTAAGAGAAGAGAAATTAGGGTCTGCAGAAGCGACCTCTGCGAGGCTGTTCTGCATGAATGGCAGGTGCATTTGGGGTACATGGGCCATATTTAGGTGGGGAAAGGCTGCGCATGCGGTTAAATATTTTTGGGAAGGGCTTATTTTCAGGGAAGAGTTTGACTCCCTCTTTGTGGCAACCCCTGAGATATTGGGACACTGCTATCATGTCTCCCCTAGTCCTTCTTTTAATTAAACTAGACTTTCCCAGTTCCTGCAACCGTTCTTCATTTGCTTTAGCCTCCAGTCCCCTAATCCTCTTTGTTGCTCTTCTCTGAACTCTTTCCAGAGTCTCCACATCTTTTCTACATCGTGGCGACCAAAACTGAATGCAGGATTCCAAGTGCATCTTTAGATGCTTTCCTGAGTTGCAAAATCAACTGGCCGGTCTGAATTGGAGACTAGAACATTATCATCATTTGGCCTTGGGAATCAGCGAACAAGATCAACTGCTTGGCTGCAGAACAGACAGTTCCTGAACCGTGATCACGACTGTTTGCGTCAATTGAAAAGCGCTCTTAAGCGAATGCGTTCTGGTTTCCCGAGGCCATCCTCTATTTTGAAAGGGGAAAAAAACCCCACCCTTGAAGCAGCTCTTAATTGTGAGGGTCCTGCTAAATAATTAGAAGAGCAGGTGACAAGTTGTGTGGCCAGGAGGGCCTTGGCACAACTGTGGGCTGTGTGTCAGTTGCACCCTTTCCTGGACCAGCGGTCCCTACGCAGGGTCACTCGTGCCCTAGTCACTCCCTGTCTTTGACTATCACAACACGCTCTACATGGGGCTGCCCTTGAAGAGCATCTGGAAGCTCCAGTGGGTGCAAAATGCAGTGGCCCGCATGATTTTGTGCAGACCTTAGTGTGCGTATGTATTGACTCTCCTGCGGGAATTGCATTGGCTGTCGGTTTGCTTCCGGGTGCAATTTAAGGTGCTGGTTGTCACTTTTAAAGCCCTCATTGGCTGGGGACCAGGTGATCTGAGAGAGCCTCTCTTGCTGGTCACATCTACCCGACCCATCAGAGCAGGGAAACAGGGAATGTGCCTCCATCCCCGAGGGAGATACACCTGGTGGGACCCAGAAGAAGGGCCTTCTCCGTGGTGGCCCCCTCTCTCTGGAACATCACCCCCCCCCAGAGATTAGAATGGCCCCCAAACTTCCAGAAGGCACTGAAGGTTCTGCCAGTGGGCTTGGGGAACCCAGAGTGGGATGGAGCCCACTCAATGGCTCGTGTGATCTGCTGTTGCTGGGGTGGGGTGAATGGGAGATGGCGGGTTGATTTTGTTATATTGTACTGTATTAATTTATTTGATTCTTCTTGTTAGTTTTTATTGTTTTAAATGTGGTTATATATTCTGTAAGCCGCCTTGAGTCGCCATGGGTAAGTAGGCGGCAATATAAATTCAATCAATCAATCATTAGGTAATATAATATATAAATTCAATCAATCAATCATTGCACATATGTATGCTAGTCGTTCCTGGCTCTAGGGGGCGGTGCTCATCTCCGTTTCAAAGCCAAAGAGCCAGCGCTGTCCGAAGACGTCTCCGTGGTCCTGTGGCCGGCATGACTCAATGCCAAATGCACACGGAACGCTGTTCCCTTCCCACCAAAAGTGGTTCCTATTTTTCTACTTGCATTTTTTACGTGCTTTCCAACTGCTAGGTTGGCAGAAGCTGGGAGAAGAAGCTGGGAGCTCACTCTGTTATGCGGCACTAGGGATTCGAACCGCCGAATTGCCAACCTTTCTGATCGACAAGCTCAGCGTCTTCGCCACTGCACCACCTGTACCCTATACCTAATCAATCATTAGGGGTGCTTTAAGTCAGGGGTCTCCAACCTTGGCAACTTGAAGACTTGTGAACTTTGGGAGTTGAAGTCCACAAGTCTTCAAGTTGCCAAGGTTGGAGACCCCTGCTTTAAGTAGTCTCAAATCATAACCACAGTTCTGTTAAGTCTCTGACAGATTCTTTCCAATGGGAGAACAATTTAGAAGTTGCTTTGCTCCGAGTTTAGACTGCAAGATCCTTGCAAAATAGGAGCCTTTTTTTAAAAAAAATAATCTTGCAACTGATTTTGGCGTTAAGCCGAAAGCTTAGAAAAACTCTGGAAGAGCCGGTAAAAGAAAGTTTGCAGGAAAACTGGTGGAATGAAGTGGTGTGACCTCGAGAAAAAAGTTTGGACCACTGTTAGATTAACTCCAACTTAGGAAGGGTGGGTGAGGAAGAAACTCAATACTGATCTTCTTTGGTATCTTCTTCAGCGAGTAGCGGTCCCCTTTCAAGATTCTGTTATTATAACTTGCAACAAGAGTTCCAGGTAATCCCTACATAAATTGTAAGTGAAGACTATGGAGAGGATGCACAAAGGTTTTGTAACCAATCGACAGACTGTATGTAACTGGAAGATGGTTTTAATGTTTGATGTTTATCTGTGCTTGTTTGTTAAAAAAATAAAATATATATAAAAAGAGTTCCAGGTAATCTTTGTGGTGACTTTTCCATGATCTGGCTTTCCTCGAAGGGGTGATATCAGAGTAGGACGTGCTGTGGCCCTAAGGTCAACCCCCTGGTGCTCTTTGTACAGAAGTTGTTCTTTTCAAACAAGAGAACAGCCACTCGTGATAAGCACCGGACAAAGTCTGTGCGACTGAGTGTAGCTTTGTTGACAACAGAGAACAGCGATAAAGACCTTGACTGCTCTTTAAAAACTCAGAGGCCAAAGTTAAATGATTACTTTCCCAACCACAGAGAGAAAAAAGCTCAACCAATTAAGCAATCAACCCATGAAACAGAAGTTGCCTTCAGAGGTTGTGGGAGCTTCATCCCTAGAGGCTTTCAAGAAGAGACTGGACTGCCATCGGTCAAGAATGGTGTAGGGTCTCCTGCTTGGGCAGGGGGTTGGGCTAGATGACCTACAAGGTCCCTTGTAACTCTGTTAATCTGAATCTATCTAAGATGATCAAAGGCCTGGAGACTAAAACATGAAGAACGGTTGCAGGAACTGGGCATGGCTAGTCTAGGGAAGAGAAGGACCAGGGGAGACAGGAGAGCAGACTTCCAATACTTGAGGGGCTGCCACAGAGAGGAGGGGGGGGGGGTCAAGCTATTCTCCAAAGCACCTGAAGGCCAGGCAAGGAAGAATGGATGGAACCTGAACAAGGAGAGATTCAACCTAGGAGGAGGAATTTCCTGACAGAGACAGCAATCCACCAATGGAACAGAAGTTGCCTTCAGATGTTGTGGTAGCTTTATCACTGGAAGCTTTCAAGGAGACTGGAGTGCCATCGGTCAGAAATGAGCCCTCTGTGTGGGCACACACGTTGTTGCCAGCTGCTCTTCTGCTGGAGCGCCAGAAAATGGCCTGAAAAATGGCCAAATCCAGGCTGTTTTGGGGCCATTTTCAGGCCGGTTTTTGGCGATTTTGGGGGCCAAAAAACCCCCTGAAAACAGCCAAAAAACAGGCATGCATGTGCCGGCCAGCTGGTCTTCAGATTTCCTTACATTCCAGTTTGGGCACTCAGAGACAAAAAGGTTCACCATCCTGGGTATAGGGTCTCATTCTTAGCCGGGGAATTGGATTACATGATATACAAGGTCCCTTCCAACTCTGTTCCTATTTAAAACCAGGCTACAGAGGAAGGAAAAAGCTCGATTTATTCCCAAGGTTTCTTGAAATACATTTGCATGTTTGCAAATTATTCAGTCACCGCAGGTAGCATATACCTGAACGGCTGCAAGGGTTAAGAATAACAGTGCCTAACTGAGATAAGGGGAGCAAAGGGGGAGAAGGGTGGGGTCTGAAGTTCTTTAATTAAACTTTCTTTTGTTACCGGTTGTGTATTGCCAACTGGGACACTTCAGGTTTTGCAAATTTAAGAGGAAGGTTGCATGGCCTGGAGGGAAAGAGTGGCTGACTAAAATATGAAAGCACAGAGGTGTTATGAATGGGTTTGTCCTCCTGCCTTGATCTGTTCAGTCTGTCGTATGCCGCAGACTAAATCTGGTGCAGGTTAAATCCCTCTGTAATCTACCAAATCCAGCAGAGAGAAGAGATCAAAGCAAAATAAAAATAATCAACCCTGTTAGTTTAGACGCCCTCGGAATGGGCGAGCGAGATTTCCTTCCTGGGTTTTGAACTCTGAATCTGCTTTTTGGTTGCATCGGCAAAAAAACAAACAAACTAAGCACTGTAACAAACGCAGATATTGTGTTTCCAACATGGATGACAGAAGCAGGGAGAAATTGGATTTCAAGAGGGCTGGATGCAGTTTGGAAATCTGTTTTGAGAAGCAAAGTCCGTCTTTCCCATTCTGCCAGGAAAAACTAACAACAGAACTTGGGCAAAGCTGCTATTCCTTGCATGCAATTCCATGGGTTCAACCGTAATTTTGGCAGAGAGGCTAAGTCCTGAACGTACGAGCATTTGTGTGGAGTCTGCTTAAGTTCAGCGGGAAAGAAAAAAGGGACTTACGACCGGTCCTCGCATTTATGACTGTGGCGGCATGCCGGAGTTGCACGATCAAACTTCAGGGGCTTGGCAGGGATTTGCAAGGCAATTACAGCATCCCGGGATTGCCAATTGCAATCTTCCCAGCCAGCAAAATCCACGGGGGAAGCCAGATTCACTTAACAACTATGTGTTTCACTTAACAACTTCAGCAATTCATCGTGGCAAAATGGATGTAAATTTGGATGTGACCCCCCTTGCAAATATTTTTTTTTCTTTCTCCACCTGCACTTCTTATGCATAAAATAAATTAAAATAATTTGGTATGGCTAATCTAGAGAAAAGGAAGACTGGGGTGGGGGGACGTGTTTTAGCAGTATTCCAGTATTTGAAGAGCTGCCCCAAAGAAAAGGTTGTCTTCTAAAGCCCCTGAAGGCAAGACAATAAATAATGGAGGGAAACTAACCAAGGAGAGAAGCAACCAAGAACTAAACAGAAACTTCCTAACAGGGAGGACAATTAACCAGTGGGAACAACTTGCCTCCAGAATGTTGTAAGTGATCCAACACTGGAGTTTTTTAAAAAGCAACCGGACGACCATTTGTCTGAAAGGGTATAGGGATTCCTGCCCGAGTAGGGGGTTGGACTAGAAGACCTCCAAGGTCCCTTCCAACTCTGTTATTCTGTAAGCTTCTGGGGAGGGATGTAGAGCAGGAAGTTGAGAAAACGTTCTAGTCTATCGACTTTGATGAAAAGAAGGACTAAGGGTGACATGATAGCAGCGTTACAATATTTGAGGAGTTGCCACAAAGAAGAGGGAGTCAAATTATTCTACAAAGCACCAGAGGGCAGGAGAAGAAACAATGAGTGAAAACTAATCAAGGAGAGAAGCAACCTGGAATTAAGGAGAAGCTAACCTAACAATGAGGGCAATTAACCTGTGGAACAGAAGTTGCCTCCAGAAGTTGTGTGGTTCCTCAAACACTGGAGACTTTTAAGAAGACGTTGAATACACAACAAAGGCCCAGACAGGAGATGAAAAAGGCAATACGTTGCATGAAATAATATTTTCACCACCTTCGAACCACAAGTTCTAATGGAGAAAAGGTTTGGGAAGCGTCTGGTGTGTGTTTGTGGGTGCCCTGCCTCTCTCCGAAGCCTCCAGACTCTGAACTGACCTGTTTTTAAAAAAGAAATTCCTGAATTTGAGAGCGGAGGAGACGGAAAGGCGGAAAAAAAAGCTTTACCAGCAGCCAAAGCAGAATTTACCCATCTTTGCAAAGACAGAAAAACAACATTTAGCCAAGGATAAACCAAACTCAGATGGCAAAGGAGTCCTCCTAGCCTAGCTAGTAGGAGTGGTGGGAAGAGAACCTAGAGGAAAGGACTGGGAGAAAGGAAAAAAAGAAAGGAGGGAAGGAAGGAAGGAAGGAAGGAAGAGGGAGGGATAGAAAGAGAAAGAGAGAGAAAGAGAGAGAGAAAGAGAGAGAATGAAAAAAGAGAGAAGCAGAGAGAGGAAGAGAGAAAGAAAAAGAGACACAGAGACAGAGAGACAGAAAGAAAGAGAGAGTGAGAGACAGAGAAAGAAAAAGAGAGAAAGAAAGAGAGAGACAGAGAGAAAGAAAGAGAGAGACAGAGAAAAGAGAGAGAGAGAAAGAAAGAGACAGTCAGAGAGAAAGAAATAGAGTGAGGGACAGAGGAAAAGAGACAGAGAAAAGAGAGAAAGAAAGAAAGAAAGAAAGAAAGAAAGAAAGAAAGAAAGAAAGAGACAGAGAGAAAGAAAGAAAGAGACAGAGAGAAAGAGACAGAGACAGAGAAAAGAGAGAGAGAGAGAGAAAAAAAAAACACACGCACAGAGAAGGAACCGGGCCGGAAGGGGAAAAAAGTTTGCAGGTCTTAAATCCCAATACGGGATTTTTTTTTAAATTAAAGCTTTTGGTTGTCGGTCTGTTCTAGCCCTGCCCACGGCCGGCAGCCCCGTTCCCCCTTGGGCGCCTCTTGCGAAGGTCCGCGAGCCCAGGCGCGGCAGAGCCTCCCCTCCTCGGGGCAGTCTATCTGAGGGGGGGAGCCCCTCCGCCTGAGCGCCCTTACCTTGACCACCTGCTGCCGCAAGAGGCCCGGCATGGTCTGCAGCAGGACCAGCCCGAAGCCCAGGCACAGCAAGCCCAGAACGGCCAGCGCGGCCGCCGTCCCGCAGCGCTGCCCGCAGCCGCCCTTGGTGCTCTCGCCCCTCGCCATGGCCGGCCTGCCAGCCCCGCCGCCGCCGCCCTTGCGCTGCGCTCCGTGCCATGCCCGCCGCGGGGGCTCTTGACGGGCGCCGCTGACCGCCCCGCCACTCCCCGCCCGCCCCGGCAGCCAACGGCGGCAAGAGGGAGGCGCCCGGCTGCGCTGAGCGGGCGGACTCGCCGCTGCTGCTGCTGCTGTTGCCTCCGCCCCGCGGGGACGGGCTGGGCGGTGGGAGGGAGGGGGAGGGAGGGGCGGTGGGCTCTGGAAGCGGGTGGTGGCGAGGGAGACTCCCGCCCTGCTGCCACCTCTCCCCTGGCCCCTCGTGGTCTTGCGCGGGGAGGGAGAGAGGAGTTGGGAAGGGGAGGGGAGGGAGGAAAGAGGGAGAACGGGGAAGGAAGGAAGGAAGGAGTTGGGAATGGATAAAACGGAAAGGAGAATGGGGAGGGAGGAAAAATGGAAGGAGATGGGGATGAGAGGAAGGAAAGAAAGAAGGAGTTGGGAATGGATAGAAGGGAAAGGAGGGAGGAAGGAGAATGGGGAGGGAGGAAAAATGGAAGGAGATGGGGATGAGAGGAAGGAGAGAAAGGAAGGAAGGAGTTGGGGGTGAGAGGAAGGAGAGGAGGAAGAATGGGGAGGGAGGAAAGAAGGAATAGAGTTGAGGATGAGAGGAAGGCAGGGATGGAAGGGAAGAAGGTGGCAAATGGGGAGGGAGAGAAGAATGAGAAGGAAAGAAGGAAGGAGCTGGGAATGGATGGAACAGGAGGAAAGGAATGGGAAAGAAGGAATGAGAAGAGTTGGGGATGAAAAGAAGGAAAAGGGAGTTGGGAATGGATGGAAAGGGTTGAAGGAGGGCAGAGTGCGTTTTGAGGCTCTCCCATCCTGACTCAGCCACGTGAAGCCCCATCCCTTTCCAACTCCATCTGGCACTTCCAGGTGCTGCACAGGTTTGCTCCAGGCGCACCTCCCACCTTGGGAGAAGAGACGCCCCACCGGAGATTCTGGTTCTGTCCAGCAGGGATTGGGGCTCCTCTCCAAGGAATCAGCCTGCACAACTCCCCCTTCTATCACTCCATGAACTAATTAGGTAGCGTAGAACTAGTTGCAACAGAATACAGACCAGCCTTGAACTTGGGTTTCCTTGCAAATGTTTGCATCGGGAGAAGGGAAAGGGATGAGCAGGGACTGTGCATCCTCCGTGCAGAGCTGGGTAGCTTTCTTGCAGATGTTTCATTACCCAACTAGATCACATCAGGGCTGCAAGGGTGTGGAGGCGGCCTGTGGCAACCTGGGTGCTCTCCGACTTGGTGGTTCACAGGTGCTTTATTGGCAGAGGTGGGTTTCATAGTAGTTTACCAATGGGTCACTGCACCTGCTCATCTTGTGAGCAAGGACACTTGCCTGTGAGAGCGCATGCATTCCGTGCACGCTTTCCTCAGAGAGCTTTGAAAACTGACTAAATAGGACAGCATAGCCAGGTTGGGTGGCTAGGCCCACCGGCAGGTTGCCATTACTGGTTCACCCAAAAAGGTCCAAACCAGCTAAATACCAGCTGTTTATTAGACTAGGAAATCACAGTAGAGGTTACTCAGGGTTATATCTAGTGATACTAAGGAATCCACATTTAAACAGATCCATTACAGGAACTATAATTCTTTATTGGCCAAGTGTGATTGGTCTTCTGTGCATAAGCTCTCTGTGCAAGGCTAGAAATGTAAAGGAAACTTAAGATTCTTTACCCTTAATTGCATTAAGTCACTCAAGCCCCCCAAATTAACAGTGGTGCCAGATAAAGTCTTACCACTTCCTATCCTCTTTGCAACTCATATATCATCCTAGGTCTCTGGGGCCAAAGCAAAGGCCTTCAGGCCTTGTTATTTTACATGTAATGGCAATCTCTGAGTCATAGTTTACTTGCTTAGCACAAGTGACTAACATCATTTGCTAAGCTTTGACAAAGCATCTTAAATCTAGCCACCTTCCCTCTGCCCCATTTTGTAAATGAGCATTTTCATTCCACCCTCATTGCTCTAAGTTGTTTATACTTTGTACACAACAATTCAAATAATTTATCAAGACAATTGGGAATCCCAACAGCTTTATTGAAACAAAGTGCAGTGAAGTTTACTTCAACAGTTGTAAGCAAGCAGAAAGTTTAAAAACCACCCCTCAGACGCAGCACAAGATGGAGGGTAGACTCCTTCTGGATATTGTAGTCAGACAGAGTGCGGCCGTCTTCCAGCTGTTTGCCAGCAAAGATCAGCCTCTGTTGGTCGGGAGGAATGCCTTCCTTGTCTTGGATCTTAGCCTTGACATTCTCAATGGTGTCACTGGGCTCCACCTCTAAGGTAATTGTCTTCCCTGTCAAGGTCTTGACAAAGATCTGCATGCCACCCCTCAGACGCAGGACAAGATGGAGGGTGGACTCCTTCTGGATGTTGTAGTCGGAGAGGGTGCGGCCATCTTCCAGCTGTTTGCCAGCAAAGATCAGCCTCTGTTGGTCGGGAGGAATGCCTTCTTTATCCTGGATTTTGGCCTTGACATTCTCAATGGTGTCACTGGGCTCCACCTCTAAGGTAATTGTCTTCCCTGTCAAGGTCTTGACAAAGATCTGCATGCCACCCCTCAGACGCAGGACAAGATGGAGGGTAGACTCCTTCTGGATGTTGTAGTCGGAGAGAGTGCGGCCATCTTCTAATTGCTTCCCTGCAAAGATCAATCTCTGCTGGTCAGGAGGAATGCCTTCCTTGTCTTGGATCTTAGCCTTGACATTTTCAATGGTGTCACTGGGCTCCACCTCTAAGGTAATTGTCTTCCCTGTCAAGGTCTTGACAAAGATCTGCATGCCACCTCTCAGACGCAGGACAAGATGGAGGGTGGACTCCTTCTGGATGTTGTAGTCAGAGAGTGTGCGGCCATCTTCCAGCTGTTTGCCAGCGAAGATCAATCTCTGCTGGTCAGGAGGAATGCCTTCCTTGTCTTGAATCTTAGCCTTGACATTCTCAATGGTGTCACTGGGCTCCACCTCTAGGGTGATGGTTTTCCCGGTCAAGGTCTTCACAAAGATCTGCATTTTCTCTGCAACTGGGAAGAAGGGAAACGGGGACAGGAAACCACACCAATCCAGTTAGCAACTACCTCAATTGTGCTTAAAGAACTCCTTTTTTCAATGTCAAAGGTGTAACTGTTTACATTTGACTTAAACCAGACCTCTCCAAACCTGGCAACTTGTAAGCTTCTGGCTGGCTGAGGAATTCTGGGAATTGAATCCCACAAGTTTTAAAAGGGGCCAAGTCTGGAGGATCCTTGATTTAAACACAACAGGACCTCTATTGCTTGATTTAAAAACTCCACAACAGGACCTCCATTGCTTCTTTCCTTATTGTACAATCCCTAGATTCCTACTGCTGGAGCTGGAACACACACACACACCCAACCCCGTTAAACCAATGCACCCAGCAGGAATGCTGCCTGTCTGTGGTGGCTACGTGTTCTTTCGTGGGAGGTCCTGAAAAGCAACCTGCCCACCTTCCAAGAATGTTTTTTTTCAACATGTCGCGGAGGCCACGACTAGATGACCTTCGCAACCCCTCCTCCCAGACTGCTTTTACGCCTTCCCGAAGTGCATTGGCTCCCATCCCCTACCAACCCACCGCCCTTGCTTCCCCAAAATCTGGTAAGGCCCGTAGGGAGAAGGGGCTGCAGCCCCCGCCCCGCCCCCCTTCCCCCACGTACGTCGCTTCCGGAACCGACTCAAAAGAGCAGCGCGAAAGAGAAAGCGCGCGTGCGCACTGGATGACTTTGGCTGGGGGGCGGAGTTACAGACGCGCCACGTCAGAATGAAGACGTCACAAGCGAGTGGGCGGGGACTCGCTGATTCTTCCCTATCCAGCTACCGGGGCGGCCATTTTGGGTCGCGGCTGAATAAGCCGTTAGGGCCTTTCTCTCCCCTCCGCTTTAATTAAAAATAGCATTTCCCCCGCCTCTCACAACCAAAGCCGTCACGAAGGGACAACCTGTGAAAATCCGCGCTTCCCTCCTACACGGTTTCTGCCCCCCCCCCAGAAAGAATCCCCCCCCCTTTCCAAATAAGGCTCATTCAAGGAATGTTAACCCTCCCTCAGACCGAATTTAATAAAGAATGTAAGAAAAAAATACCACTATAAGACAAATGTAACGATAAAGGCTTACGGCGGAGCTCGAGTGGGCCCTAGCAGACAGCAACAAATTCACACAAGCAAGAGGCGACTTGTTCTAACTGCGTAACCCGCCGCGGCGACCTTTTATATAGGCGTCGCACGTGGATCGCTCCGCCAACGGAAAGCGATGGATTATTTTTCATTCGAGCGCACGAGGTCTCCTTTTAGCCAATAGGGACGCGGGAAGTCAGAAGGGGCATGCGCAGGAAGTCCGTCCCGCCTTCTCTGGAATGGAACGGCGGAAGGATAAAAAGGTTCGAAGTGCGGTGAGAATAGAAACCAGACTGTTGAATGGAAGAGAGGGAGAGAACCGCTTGGAAGGAAAACCTGGAGTGGAGTTTTTGGCTAAGACGGAATGGACGGATAGGAAAAGAAGAAATAAATAAAAGAGTTAAAGCTAATTGCAAGATTTCTCCATATAATATTATTTTCTCAACCTTGGTCAATTGCTTAAAAGGGGTGGACTTCCACTCCCAGAATTCCTCCAGCCAGCTTGCCGCTGGAGGAGCAACATTTGCTGGCTAGGGAATTCTGGGAATGGAAGCCTCTTAAAATGGGGGTTGGACGAATTGCCAAATTTGGGCAAAATTGCAACCTGTCCAACTTCTTTTCTCCAGCAAGGCCAGAGTTTTCCCATCAATCGAGTCTGCAAAAGGAGGTTGCCCCCCCCATTGCAATTTTTCTACTTAAATCCTCCTTGGAGGGTTCTACTGCATTAATGCATATCAAAATAAAATCTGCGACGTTTCCCAACTCGCCTCCCAGGATATTTTGCAAACGAAAAAGGCCTTTGCTTTTCAAAAAATTAAAATTAAAAAAAAAAACTATTAGGCCTCCCCGTCGGGGAATCGAACCCCGGTCTCCCGCGTGACAGGCGGGGATACTTACCACTATACTAACGAGGAGGAGCCCTGCCAAGAGTTTCCAGGCACCCCTCTTGGAGATCATGCAGAGTCAACATCTGAATCACCGTAGGCCTCTTTTACACGTTTCCTAGGCAAGAAATCTTGCTGCAAGAGAAAAGAGATCAGCAACAGCAGCCCATTGTAAACCCCAAAAGTGCTCCCCCCCCCCAAGAGGCAACTGGACTGTCTGGTTTTTTCTTTTGAAGACATTTCGCTTTTCATCCATGCAGCTTCTTCAACTCTCACTTGGATGGTGGTGGAATGGAAGAGTTTATATTCCTTGAAGACAGCCGGTCATTTGCATCCTTTTGAAGCACTTGGAGGTTTCCCTGTGTCTTCAGGGTCCCCTGAGTGGTGCAAATGGTTCCTGGAGTTTGCAATTTCTCTCTCTCTGGGAATCCATTCCTATTGGTGCTAAACCTCTAAGTAGCCTCAAGGACCCTCTAAAAGGATGAAAATGACCAGCTGTCTGCAAGGAGCATCAATCCTTCCCTTTCCTACCATCCACTCAGAACTGAAGATGCTTCTTGGAGAAGAAGCGAAACCTCTTCAAAAGAAAAAGAATAGGAAGTCCAGTTGCCTCCTGAAAAAATAAGGACCTTTGGCTGAACCATGACTTGGGGCACTGAGAATCTCTACAGACTTTCAGCTCCTGAAACTTTGCGTGCTTTGCAACACACAAAACACACACACACACACACACACACACACAAAGGGCTACACCCCTTTTTCCGTCTTCTTTTCGGGGGCCGCACAAAAAGAAGCGTTTTGCAACATAACAGACAGCCCCCCCCCCTTTTAAAAAAAAAAGCCTCTGCCGAAACCCGGGATCGAACCAGGGACCTTTAGATCTTCAGTCTAACGCTCTCCCAACTGAGCTATTTCGGCTGATGTCATCCTGGCTCTTCGTCCTCCCTTTCAAGGCTCGGCAAGGCCCTCCCCCTCCCTACTTTTTATTTTGCAAATTGCAACCAGCCCCAATGCATTAACTGCTCCCCACTTTTCTTCAGTAGAGGCTCCCCTGCATTCGCCCTCCTGCCCCACCCTGAAGCCTCTGCCGTTAGCAGTGTGGAGGAGGGTTAGATTAGCCTCCCTCCAACTCTGGTCAGCTGGGGGGGCAGGAAACCTGTAGCCTTTCCCCCCTGTCAGTCTCTGGGGAAGAGGCAGGGTGGCAGGGTGTAGTTGTTGTTTTAATCCGCGGCGTTGTGTCCGTTTTATTGTGAGCTGCCCCGTGTCACCTGCCTGAGATGGAGAGGTGTATCAAACGAAGGAAGGAAGGAAGGAAGGAGAGAGAGAGAGAAAGGATGGAAGGAAGGAAGGAGAAAGAGAGAGAGAGAGGAAGGATGAAAGGAAGGGGAGAGAGGGGGGGAGGGAGAGGGAGAGAGAGGGAGGATGGAAGGAAGGAAGGAGAGAGAGAGGATGGAAGGAAGGAAGGAGAGAGAGAGGAAAGATGGAAGGAAGGAGAGAGAGGATGGAAGGATGGAAGGAAGGAAGAAGAGAGTGAGAGAGAGAGAGAGGAAGGATGGAAGGGGAGAGAGGGAGAGAGAGGGAGGATGGAAGGAAGGAATGAGCCTAAGATGCAAAAGTCAGAGAATCCAATCAAGGAGTCATAAAAATGTTTTCCTGGGCTGGGATGAAAGGAAAAGAAAGCATGTGTTTTGTTGGTTGGGTCTTTAATTTTCCTTCTAATTCTTCTAAAAAAAAAATCTTTGAGCCTCCCCGTCGGGGAATCGAACCCCGGTCTCCCGCGTGACAGGCGGGGATACTTACCACTATACTAACGAGGAAGAGCTCGGGCGCTGCTTTCCGAAAGAGGCCAGTTAAGCAGAGAATGTGTTGATCCCGAACTCCTCCTTTCCTTCCTTCCTTCCTTTTGTTCCTTTTCTTTCTCCTTTTCTGTCTTTCTTTTTCTGTCTTTCTTTTTGTTCCCCCTCCCTTCCTCCATGCCATTTCTTTTTCCTGCCTTCCCTCTCTCCTCCCTTCCTTTCTTTCTCTCTTCTTCCTCCCTTTCTCTTCCGCTCCCTCTCTTCACATTCCTCTCTCTCCCTGCCTTCTTTTCACTTTCTCTCTAACATCTTCCTCCTGCTCTCCTTCCCTCTCTTTCCATCTCTCCCTTCCTCCCTTCCTTCATTCCTTCCTTCCTTTCCCTTTCTCTCTAACTTCTTCCTCCCTCCCTCTTTCTCCCCATCTCTCTCTCTCTTTCTTTCCTTCCTTCCTTTCCCTTTCTCTCTAACTTCTTCCTCCTTTCCTCTTCCCCTCCCTCTCTCTTCCCATCTCTCTCTCTTCCTTCCTTTCCCTTTCTCTCTAACTTCTTCCTCCCTCCCTCTTTCTTCCCATCCCTCTCTCTCTTTCTTTCTTTCCTTCCTTCCCCTTTCTCTCTAACTTCTTCCTCTCTTCCTCTTCCCCTCCCTCTCTCTTCCCCTCCCTCTCTTCCTCCCTCCCTCCCCCCCTCTCTTCCCATCTCTCCCTTCCTTCTTTCCTCCCTTCCTTTCCTCTCTAACCTCTTCCTCCCTCCCTCTCTCTTCCCATCTCTCTCTCTCTCTTTCCTTCCTTCCTTCCCTCCCTTCCCCCTCTTCTTTCTTTCCTATAAAACCAAATCCTAAACTAAAATTGTGCATCTTCCTTTGGCTTTCCTGCTCCCCAAACGGGCCGCTGCCCCCAAAGAGGAAGCTAACCCCCCCCAAAGCAGCCCCAAGTCCTGGACCCCCCCCCCCCCAAAAAAGTTGCAGCTGTACCTGAGTAGCCTTCTTCTTCTTCTTCTCCTTTCCCAGAGACCCCCAAAATGGAGGAAGGGGGTGCAGGAGAAAGGCCTCCCCCCTTCCTTGGGTGGGTGGCAGCCTCAAGGCTTAAGAGCCGACTGAGGAGGAGGCGCTTCTGCCTGCAGGGAAGAAAGTTGCACGACAAAAGAAGGGAAAAAAAGAAAACATTTTTGGAAGGAGGAAGGGGAAAAAAAAGAGGAAAAAGAATTGAATTGCTTTGTATTTCCCGCTGGAACCCTCCGTGCCAGGAAGGGGATGTAGCTCAGTGGTAGAGCGCATGCTTTGCATGTATGAGGCCCCGGGTTCAATCCCCGGCATCTCCACGTTTTTTCCACCCCCATTCGGTGTATTTGCAATACAGCGAGTCCTCGACTTCCGACTACAAGAGAGCCCCACATTTCTGCGGTTAAGCCTGACGTTGGTCAGCTTTGTCCCATTTTACGACCTTTCTTGCCGCAGTTGTTAAGTGAATCACTGCCATTGATAAATTAGCAACCCGGTTGTTAAGTGAATCTGGCTTCCCTATTGACTTTGCTTGTCAGGTTGCAAAAGGGGATTGCACAACCCCAGGACCCTGCAACCGTCATAAATATGAGCCAGTTGCCAACGGTCTGGATTTGGATCATGTGCTGTTGTAACTGTTGTTAAGTGTGAAAGACAGTCATAAGTCATTTTCAATGCCATTGTAACTTTGGCCACTAAATGAATTGTTTTACGTGGAGGAGCGCCTGCATTTTACATTTCAGGGTAATTTGGTGTCCTGGAAGCTTCCTGCGTGACCCGATTCTGCCTCTAGTCCTCAACCCAGCCTACCTTGCAGAGTTGTTGTGAAAACAAAACATGACCTGTTAAGGGAATCCTTGCAGTGGATAAAGTTGGCAACCCGGTTGTTAAGCGAATCTAGCTTCCCCCATGGACTTTATTTGTCAGAAGGTCGCAAAAGGGGATCCCGTGACCCTGGGGACACAGCAACGGTCATAAAATGAATCAGCTGCCAAATGCCTGAATTTTGATGCCCTGAGCATAGATGGTCATAGCTGTAAAAATGGTCATAAGTCACTTTTTTCAGTGCCGTTGTAACTTTAAACGGTCACTAAATGAACTATTATTAAGTCGGGAACTACCTGTATAAACCATAGACTCCCAGGGCTGGAAGGAAACCTGGAGGTCATCTAGTCCAACCCGCTGGCCTGACGCAGTTCTTACGCCATCCAGGACAAACGAAATGTCCAATATTCATCCAGCTTTTTCTTTTGCAGTCCGTTATAGGTAGTTCTTGACTTACCATTGGTTTAGGGACTGCTCAAGTTACAACAGTGCTGAAAAAAGTGACTTACACACTGGTCCTCACACTTACAAACGTTGCAGCATTCCCCACATTCATGGGATCAAAATTTGGGCATTTGGCAACTGGCATGTATTTACAATGGTACAACATGCTGGGGTCAAGGGATGTAGATAGATTAACAACAGTTGGAAGGGACCTTGGAGGTCTTCTAGGCCAACCCTCTGCTTAGGCAGGAAACCCTACATCACTTCAGACAAATGGTTATCCAATCTCTTCTTTAAAACTTCCAGTGTTGGAGAATTCACAACTTCTGGAGGCATGTTGTTCCAACTGTCACAAAATTTCTCCTTATTTCCAGGTTGAATCTCTCCTTCATCCGTTTCCATCCATTGTTCTTTGTCTGGCCTTCGGGTGCTTTGGAGAACAGTTTGACTCCCTCTTCTCCGTGGCAGCCCCCCAGATATTGGAAGACAGTTTTAATGTCTTCCCTGGTCCTTCTGTTCACTAGACTAGCCTGCAACCGTTCATTGTTATGTTTTAGCCTCCAGTCCCCTAATCCTCTTTGTTGCTCTTCTTTGCACTCTTTCTAGAGTCTCCACATCTTTTCTACATCGTGGCGACCAAAACTGGATGCAGGATTCCAAGTGTGGCCTTACCAAGGCATTATAAAGTGGTATTAAAACTTCCCGTGATCTTGATTCTATCCCTCTTGTTTATGCAGCCTAGAACTGTGTTGGCTTTTTTGGCAGCTGCTGCACACTGCTGGCTCATATTTAAATGGTTGTCCACTGGGACTCATTTGGAAAGAAATAATCTGCTTGTCGCGCCAGCCATAAACATTCAGACTAAAACCCCTGGATGCTTTGCATGTCTAAAGAAAAAAAATAAATAACCAAACGCCAACAGCAAATGTTCAGTCAAGCTATTATATTTACAAATGGCTGCGACACCCTGTGGATAAGGACTGAAAATGCCACTATTAACATCAGGAGCCTTTTAAACACAAAGAAACAGGTGCAAAGAGACTCAAAACTATAGTGGTTTTTTCCCAATATGCAGTGACATATTAGAGTCTTTCCTTTTTTGGCATTTATTTCTACAAAACACGGCGTAACTGTAGTTAGTTGTCTGGTTGAAATGTATAAAGGCTGTGTACTCTGCTAAATCTTTTATGTTTGCAGCCCATGTTTTGTGTTTGTGTGATGCAACCTATTGGGATGTACGTATATCTAAGCAAGGTTTCTAGGTTTGGGGAGGAAAAGATAACCGCCATGGCTTAGCCAAAACAAACAAACAAACCATGATTAAAGTAAATGCTGCTTCATGGAATGTGAGATCTTTGCGACGGGAATCCAGGGTGTTTCAAACTTTGCCAGCTGGGGGAATTCTGGGAATTGAAGTCCAAACCTCTTAAAAGGTGCTCAGGTTGAGAAATATTGGATGAGTTCCAGCAATCATAGAGTTTGTTCTCAAGAGAAGCCAGACCCTGGGGGATTCTGGGAGTTGAAGTCTTAAAGGTTGAGAAACAATGAATTTCGTTTGTATGAAAGGTTGTGCATCGATTTTTTTCCGCTGGACAGCTGTTGCATTCAGCCCAACCCAAATCATCTGCATGATGATTATTTTTTGCAGGTCACAATTGTCACACGTGTTGCTCCTTTGCAGGTCACAATTGTCACACGTGTTGCTCCTTTGCAGGTCACAAATCACACACGTGTTGCTCCTTTGGATGACAAATGAAGGAAGATTTAATCTTTCTTCCCTTTCCTTGTGCAATTACGGGTCTTGCTTTTCCCAGGAAAGTCTTCATGGCATTTTCAGGAAGAACGCAAGCTGGAGGGGTTCCTGGCTCAAACATTCACCGCATCAATGCACCGGAGGCCACATTTTAGCAATTTCCTCAAGGGTAACTTCGGGAACCCACTGGCAATATTCAGCCAATAAATCTGAAACGAGAAGATTTAAAATCGGAGAAAGGAATACTCATCAGTCTGCTGCAATGAAAAGTTTCAATTCCTGAATTTAGCTTGCAATCATGATTCCCAAATCCTGCAGGTTGTAAAACCTTACATGTCTTTTAGTGGCAGAAGTAAGTACAATTAAAAAATATCTAAAAAATTAAAACCTTGGCTATCTGAATGCTTACATTTTGGATTTTTCTCCCAGGCCAGCTGTAAAGTGTCCAGGTTATCAGCATTTTCAGAAACGAGCGCTTGAAGCAAAGATTCTGTCCTGGGCTGAAGTCTATAAGGAACATCAAGCAAAAGATTGAATCCAGAGGGATAAATAAAACCAACTTTTGATCAATTAGAGTGCGGCAGCAGCCAAAAAAGCCAATACAATCCTAAGTTGCATTAACAGAGGGATACAATCAAGATCAAGGGAGGTACTAATACCACTCCATAAAGCTTTAGTAAGACCACACTGGGAATCCTGCATCCAGTTTTGGTCACCACACCATAAAAAAGATGTGGAGACTCTAGAAAAAGTGCAGAGAAGAGCAACAGGGATGATGAGGGGACTGGAGGCTAAAACATACGAAGAACGGTTGCAGGAATTGGGCATGGCTGGTCTAGGGAAGAGAAGGACCAGGGGAGACAGGATAGCAGCCTTCCAATATTTGAGGGGCTGCCAAAGAGAGGAGGGGGTCAAGCTATTCTCCAAAGCACCCAAAGGCCAGAGAAGGAATAATGGGTAGAAACCGAACAAGGAGAGATTCAATCTGGAAATAAGGAGGGATTTTCTGACAGGGGGAACAATCAGCCAGTGGAACAGAAGTTGCCTTCGGAAGTTGTGGGAGCTTCACTTGAGACTTTCAAGAAGAGACGGGACTACCATCTGTCAGAAATAGTGTAGGGTCTCCTGCTTGGATGTGGGGGGCTGGACTAGATGATTTACAAGGTCCCTTCCAACTCTGCTAATCTGTTACTTTGGAAAAGGTGCAAAGAAAAGCAAAGGAGATGATTAAAGGACTGGAGACTAAAAAAATAAAAAGAGTGGTTGGAGGATTTGGGTTTGGCCACTCTAGAGAAAAGAAGGACTAGGGAGGACATGATAACTCTATTCTAGTATTTGAGGGGCTGCCACAAAGAAGAGGGGGAAGTCAATTTATTTTCCAAAGCACCAGAAGGCAAGATGAGAAACAATGGATGGAAACTAAATAAGGGGAGCAGCAACCTGGAATTGAGGAGAAACTTCCTAACAGGGAGGACAATTAACCAGTGGAACAGACATTGCCTTCAGAGGTTGTGGGTGCTTCATCACTGGAGGTTTTTAAGAAGAGACTGGACAGTCAATTGAAATGGTATAGGATCTCCTGCTTGAGCAGGGGGCTGGACTAGAAGACCTCCAGGGTCCCTTCCAGCTGTATTCAAAAGTAAGCATGGGAGCAAATGTAAGTGGTCCCAAGGTTAGCTCTAGGTGTGTGGACAGAGCGATAGACACACAATTTTCACATCCCATTACACAAGGAGGCAGCTCACAACCTACTTGGACCAGGTCTTTAACATCGTGACTGGACTTGACAGCAGGCAACGGCTGTAAGCCGACAACCGTTTCACAACCTAGGGGGGAAAAAAAACAGTGTGTCACTGGATGGATCTATTTATTTGTGAGGCCGACAACCCTGGGGAATTTTTCCAATCACTCGTCTCCAACTTTTAAATCTGTTGCGTTTCTACCCAAGCAAACGCGGTCTCCAAAAAAATGGATTTTTAAAAATCTAAAGGTAGGAAATTAGTGGCCTTTTGGTTATTGCTGGACTACCACTCCCATGTGCAGCTAATTTGGCTACTGCTGGCTGGAAGGCATGGTATTTGTAGTCAAATGGACTTAACAGCCAGGCCTGAGATTGGGGAAAACACTTAAAATTAAGTCTGAAACAGCAGTGGATCATGGCGGACAATCCTCATCTTAAGACCATTTGTTCATGAAAAGTGACTTACAACCAATCCTCACTCTTACGACTGCATTTATGACAGTTGCAGCATCCTGGGGGGGGGGGTGTCACGTGATAACTATTTCTAGATTCGCTTAATGACCGCAGCAGAAAGGTCATCTAATTGGGTGCAATCATGGAATGACTCACTTAAGGGTGGCATCGCTTAGCGACCTAAGTTTAGGTCCCAATCGTAGTCGTAAGTGGAGGACTGGCTGTAAAGCGAGGCGGGCACTCACCTTCCCTTCCAGGAGAAACCTGGCAAAATGTTTGAAGCGATCAAGGCCTTCGGGAAAATCCACCTCCACGGCAGGAAGGGGCCAACCCACCCGGTCTGCAGGAACAGAAGGGAGCGGAGTGAATATACGGGAAGTCCTCGACTTACCGGTGGTGTAGTTTCCTGGTTTTTCGGTCCAAAATGTCCAAATCAGCTTGTGTCCAGTTAACTATACCAGCTGTGTATCTTATAACTGGTATTGCCCAGGTATTTATGGCCTTGATTGTATTTCCACCATTTAATTTAGATTTCAAAATTTTCCTAACTCTGTTGGTGTACTCTTTTTACTTCTCCATGTTTGATGTTATCCAACTGCAGAATGCCTAAGTATTTGTAGGCTTCATTTTCGTTGCATTTAATTAGTTGGCCATTGGGCATTTCAATTCCCTCACATGTAGTGATTTTGCCCCTTTTTATGGATACAGTGGCACATTTTTCCATGCAAAACTGCATTGAAATATCGATATTATTATTATTATCATTATCATTATTATTATTTAAGAAGATACTTAGTTGATACCTAGGATGCTGGCAGCAACCTTATCAACCATTAGTGCCCGTCAATGTTTGTGATATTATATTATTTGATATATATTTCTGAGTTTCATGTTTAATGAATAAAAGTATCATAACAATAAGAAGAACTGGGGAGGAAAAAAATCACAAAATGTCACAACCTGGCCATCGAAAACTACGCGATTATGGATGAAACATGGAACAGGGACACCCATTGTCATCAAAGCACTTGGTACCCTGTCCAAGAATTAAAACAAAATACATCGAGAAATTGCAGCTTCCTGCTATAACGTCAGTGGAACTACAAAAAAAACTTTGCCCAAAGTTAACGGAACCACAGGCGAGCACCTGGTTTTTTGGCGGCGGATTTGAAGGAGAAAAGGGAGGTCATATATTTTTTGGGGGGGTGGGGGGAAGCAAACTTACAGAAGACGCTGGGCCTGTGGCAACGGACCTGGCCCCTTTCGGGGCAGTAAAACGGAGGCGGCTCTTCCAGAGGTTTTTCAAAATGGCAGTAGGGGGGCAGGAGAAGTGGGATCCACTCAGGTTCGATCGCCGAAACCCCTTCAGAAGGCACCAGAAAATAAAAATTGGGAGAAAGTGGGAGTTTAGCTCGGCTAGAAAGTGACATCATGCAAATTTATAATTTCCGGAGACAATACGTTTGCACGTTACCTGGGGATTCTTTGGATCAGGGTCTTTTCTCTCTCTCCCCTGGTCTAGATTCTTTTCTTTAAGTCAATGTTTTAAAAAAGAAACGGAAGGCAAAGGAGGGGAAAACAGGCGTCCCAGCTCACCTTTCATGTACATCTTGGTGGTTTCAATGATTTCCTGATACACCACAAACTCCGGGAGCTGCTTAAACAGGACGGAATTGGGGTGGATGAAGACCGGATCGTCCAGCAGTGGCGTCTAAGTAGAGGGGGGGGGGAGAGAAAGGGTGGAGGGCAGGAATAGGAAAAGAAATAATTACCGTATTTTTCAGACTATAAGGCGCACCAAGATTTTGAAGAGGTAAGTTAGAAAAAAAAAGTTTTTGTCCTCCCCGGCCCTCAGAAGCACTCTGCAGGCTTCAGCGGGGCTGGGGGAAGGAGAAACACGGCTTTGGGTGTTTTTTTTTTTTGCAAAAATGGGATGTGGGGGCAGGGCTTCAGGAGGCCAAAATTGGCTGTATTCAGTGTATAAGACGCACCAACATTTCCACGCTCTTTTAGGGGGGGAAACGGTGCGTCTTATACTCCGAAAAATAGAGTAAACTGCCATCTAGTGCAAACCAACAGCAACCACATCTATGCAACTAGAAGTCCTCTGTAAACACTTTGTGAGGTTTTATAACAATATTATCTACTGATCATATTATATTACTTTATGATACCTATTAGTAAACCAGCAACAATTAAGCATAATATACAAGGAACATTTTCCTCCCTCCCTCCCCTGTTTCTTCCTCCATTTTTTCTTTTACTTTTTTCTTTCCTTCCCTCCCTCCCTTATTCCTCCCTCCCTCTAGTCTTTCTTTCCTTCCTTCCCTCCCCTATTCTTTCTTCCCTCTACTTTCTTTCATTCATTCTTTTTTCCTCCCTTCCCTCCTTCTATTCTTTCCTTCCTTCCTTCTGTAGGGAGTTAGCCCCATCTCCTAGAAAAATGAAATATTTTAGGAAATATTAAAAAGGGCAAAATATTTTCCCCTAATAGTGAGGCATAAACTCAGCCCCATTGAAGGCCCGGGCCAGTCCATTCTACATAATTAAGATCTACCTCCTTCAGGCAGAGCCGTAATAGGAATCCCAAATCCCTTTCATTACATCATCACCCAGCAAGAGTCAACCAAGCTTGGGACTCAGGACAGCCTACAGAGCTGTCCCTGCATAGCCCAATGGGAGTCTGACAACCAATCAGAATACAAGCTCAAATTCAAAAGCCCAGAGAGGGCATAAAACCAGGACATTCTGAGCATCTCTTCCCTTTCCCCCCCCAGGACCTCAAACCAGATGGTCCCATCCACCATCAATAAACCTTCTTTCCAAGCAACTTCCATGAATCCAGAGTCATTTTCCCCACTTGGACCTGAACCCAGATGGATATTCCTTCCAACAATTCCCTCCCTTATTCCTTTCTCTACTCTTTCTTCCCTTCCCTCCCCTATTCCTTCTTCCCTCTATTCTTTCATTCATTCCTTTCCTTCTTCCCTTCCTCCCTCTATTCATTCATTCTTTTTCTTTCTTTCTTTCTCCTTCCCTCCTTTTTATAGTTTCTTAATTTGTTTTCTCTACTTTTAAAGGTGGCTTCAGTTACATCTGCATGTGTTTCAACACACCGAGTTATTCTGTCTCCTTTTTTTTCCCTTCCAATTTGTACATAAAACTTTTGCCAGGCCTGCAGCCATCTTTTCTTTTGGATCTTTGCCACGCTTCCTATTATTCTACTATGCATTTTGGGAAAGTGGGAGGGGGGATTGTACGGAGTTGGATGCTATGTAGCCAAAACAAAATTCCTTTCTAGAAAACCAAGGTCATCCTTTGTCTCTGCACCTGACCGGAACTGGATGGGTGGAAGCTGCCAGCATGGCAGTGGGAGATTGGACCATGGGATGGACTTGTGGGTGTGGGGGCAAGATCTTGAACTTTCAACTGGGTGGGGAAAACCGGGAAGCTTTCAGATTCAGGTTTTCCCAGATGTGCCAACATGGCTCATTTCATAAATTGGAACTTTGAGGAATCTTTTGCCTCGGACTCTGATTTACTTTTGGATGCTATTTGAAACCCTGACAACTTTATTAAATAAATTCCAGAAAGGGCAAAGTGCTGGCACTAAAAAGGAGTCTGAGAGAGAGACCTTGTAGCCGTTCTTCCACTTCTCGTCAAGGAGCTCCTCCGCCTGGATCCTTCGGGCGACGTGATCCCCCAGTCCAGCCAGGACAATCTGCCTCAAGAAAGTGGCCTGTTCTTCCGTGGGGGGCTTCATTTGGGGGTCCACGAAGAGGTCCGCACCCGGGCAAACGGCATTCACTTGGAAGGGAACGTACACACACACACACGTAAGATTCTGAAGGTCAAGAGACGGGTGGAGGTGGCCCCACCTGAATGAGACTCCCAATAGAAGGAAGAGCAGAGCCCAGGGAAGGGAGCAGGTGTGGAGAGTCTTACCTGCCGTGGTGAGCTGCCCACGCAGCCGCCGGATTTCCACCATAGCCTTGTAGCGCAGGCCGTTGGTGCTACAGAAATGAGGAGTGCAACCTGCATATTCACAAGCGCCCACGGCTCCTGCAATGACAGAATCTCACTCACCGGCAGGAAATGTCTCCTTAGTTCTAGGTCAGGGATATGGCGAACCTTTTTCACCTTGGGTGCCAAAACCGTGCGCCTGCATGCCCACCTCTATAATTTAATCCCCCCCCCCTTGCGCATGCATGCGTGACACATCCATACACACACACAGGCTGCCCCACATACGGCTTTCTTTGAGCCTGGGGAAGGGTGAAAACGGCCCAACGCGCAAACCGGAAGTTTGGAAACGGACTTCCGGGTTGCCCGTTGGGCGGTTTTTCTCCCTCCGGAGGGCTAAAAATGCCCCAAAATCAAGGCTTAACATCAGACAGGGCAACGCCTCGTGTGCCCTCAGAAGTTGGACAAGTGGCACGCGTGCCATAGTTTCACTATCATGGCTCTAGGCTGCTTTGGTCCTTGATTAATTGCTTCTTGTCCTGCCTTCAGGGTCTTTGAGACTAGAATGGGATGTGCTGAGATGGGATGGAATAGGAATAGGGAGAGGACTAGGACTAGGGGAAGAGAAGACAGAGGGAAGGGAGAGGAGATAACAGAGCAGGAGAGAAGAAAATAACAGAAACAACAGAGCAGAAGAGAGGAGGGGAGAGAAAGGGGAAAGGAGAGGAGGAAGGGACCTTGGAGGTCTTCTAGTCCAACCCCCTTACTCAAGCAGAAACCCTCTACCATTTCAGGCAAATAGTTGTCCAATCTCTTCTCGAAAACCTCCAGTGATGCACAATTTCTGGAGGCAAGTTGTTCCACTTGCTCTATCAGGAAATTCCTCCTTAATTGTTCTCACTGTCAATGAATTTCTTCTTAGTTCTAGGTTGATTCTCTCCCTGGTTAATTTTCATTCATTGCTTCTTTTCCTGCTTTCAGGAGCTTCCGACAATAGCTTGACCCCCTCCTCTCCGTGGCAGCTCCTCAAATATTGGAACATTGCTATCTCGTCATCCTTAAACCTTCTTTTCATTAAACTTAAACTTAATTCCAGCAGTTGCCCTTCATATGTTTTAGCCTCCAGTCCCCTCATCATCTTTGTTGCTCTTCTCTGCATTCTTTCTAGAGTCTCCACATCTTTTTTACATCGTGGCGACCAAAACTGGATGCAGTATTCCAAGTGTGGCCTTACCAGGGGCATGATAAAGTGGTGCTAAGCCTGCACATGATCATAGTCTCTCAACTCTGGTGGAAACCCCTAACCCCATGAAAATTTATAGCCCCCCCAACCCAACCGACAAGGAGATCAGTTTTACCTAGCATCACCATGAGATCGCCCAGCTTCTGAGATGGTCCTTGGCCAGCCCAAATTCTTTGCATCTGTGCCACACGGGCTCTCTTTCCTTTCATGCTCTCCTGATCTTCTTCATTCAGGGCAGGCCTGCAAAAAGAGAGAGAGAGAGAGAGAGAGAGAGAGAGAGAGACAGAGAGAGAGAGAGAGAGAAATGAATAAAGGAAGGATTCAATCAAACAATCCGTCCATCATGCAGGACACAGAAATGTCCCCAGGTCAGGGTGGATTTGATCTAAATCAAGTCGATTGAAATCACGATTCAAATCACTAGTAAAAGGGCTTGATTGAAATCAACTCGATTTAAATCACGATTTTTAAAAGAGCAGCTGCCGTCTCTGTCCTCCTCTGACCCATTGCTGACTCACCGACAGTCCCAATATTGCAGAATGTACAGCCTTCACGCTATATAACTAAGCTCCATTTCGTGCGGAATAAACTAAATTATTAATGTATCCGAAACAGAAAACTATCATTTTGTCAATTTGCGTCTTTTAGAGGGCGGTTGGAGGTTTTATCTGTGTCCTCAGGGTCACCTGAGTGGTGCAAATGGTTCCTTAGTCTGCAATTTCTGGACACAGGACACAGGTTAACCTCCAAGTGCTTTGACGACCCTCCAAAAGGACGCGAATGACCAGCTGTCTGCAAAGAATATACTGCCAATCCCTCCATTCCCAACCATCCCAGTCAGAGCTGAAGATGCTTCTTGGATGAGAAGCGAAAGTTCAAAGGAAAACTAGAAATCCCAGTTGCCTCTTGAAAAAGCACCTTCGGGTCATAAATTGAGGCGGAAGTCACTTAACTGTCTTGCTTAGCAATGGGAATGATGGAGTCAATTGTGGTCGTAGGTCGAGGACTACCTGAATTGAATCTTTAGTTATGCCTTTAAGTCACTCTTGACTCTTCCAAATTCATGGACAAATCGGGGCCATTTTTTAAAAAGTTTTATTTTTATTTTTTCCTTTCAAATTCGTTTATAGATATACATTCTTATAATTGCTATTTAACATTTATCTATTCATCATTAGTCTCTATACTCATTTTTACACACACACACATATATAATATAGTTTGAGTCACTTTCTTGCCACCTTATTTTGCAACAACCTTACTCCTTCCATCTTCTCAAACTTCCTTCCCTGCCTTCTTTCCTCCTCTCCTTCTTCCTTTCTTCTTCCCCTCTCCTCCTCCCTTCTCCTCTTTCTTCCCTTCTTTCCTACTCTTTAATTCCCCACCCTTACTTTCTCTGCTTTACCCTTTCTTCTTTTCCCTCCTCATCCCCCCTCCTTTCTGTTGTTGCCCTTACTTATTTAATTTCTCCAAGGGCTTCTCGGGTTGGCACTTCAGCAATCCCAACTTTATACGGTATTTTCATACAATTTTACATTTTATTTCTAATACTAGTTCCACTTATGTTCATTTTTCCGCTTGTATATTTGAATATTTTCTTATTTCCCCTCCACCTAATTTACTATTGTGTCGTCTGAGATATTTATTTCATGTTTTGTTCCTTTCTCTTTCTATTTATATCTTTTTTCCAAGCCCATCGTAAACTCGCCCCCATGTTGGTGCCATTTTGAGGGGTGTTTGTTTAACCCTCAAACCAGGTTAGACCCCATTAAACTAATCGAAGCAGCAATAGGCTCAGTTTCTCAGTAGTTCCCCGTCGTGGCTTTACCTGTTGAACTCTTCAAACAGCTCCCTCACCGTCAAGGCCGAGACTAAGGCGATGGTGTACGGCAGGCAGTGGTGCTGTTGGCTCAAGGCCAGCATCTTGGCATAACGTGGGGCTACTGGGAAGGAGGCCATGAGGACACCCAACGGGCTGATGGGAGAGCTGAACTTGGCTTCATGTAGCTTTTCCAGCCTGGAAGAAGGACATTTAGAAGGGAGGGAAGGAAGGAAGGTGGTTAAACCTATGAAAATAAGTCAAGGATTATCTTCCCACCAAGTGCTAAAAAAATTGACTCCCTCCCACCATCTCGATGTTGTAAGTCAAGAACTACCTGTATAAAAGTATCATTTAATGACCCCATAATCCCTTGCAGGGTGGAGTCTGGGCAACTGAATGTTTGAATGGCCGGATGCCCTTCCCTGTCGCCAATGCAGAGTTTTGTTCAGCAGATATATTCTCATTGTGCAGAGAGAGAGAAATATCTGCCTCTAACTGGGATCGAACGCACAATTCCTGATTGTGAGGTGAGAGGGCCACTGCACCCACTCTAACAACTACCACTCCAAGAACTATCTGTATCATTTGGTGAAATTATATCCTAATTGATTCAACAAAGGTCAGCCACGCCACACGAGGACATGTCTGAGATGGATGCCTCCAACGGATCAGATGTTGGACTGATGCAAAAGTAGATTCGGAAATGCAACCGACTGCATTTGTTCCAAGTTCTTCTAGTCCCTTTCGTCTTCCATACCTTCCAGAGGTGGCAGGAGCTTTCAAGGCGCCAAGGGCGATCAGCAATTCCTCTGCGGCCTTCAGGGCATCAGTGGACGGAGGGGTAGGAAATGGGAAGTTGATTACCTACAGAGAGGAAAGAGGCAAACGATGAGATGGAGAGAAACGTGCGGTGGAGTATTGGGATGGTATGAGGGAAGGACCATGGGGGATGGGAGGAAGAGGAGCTCCCTAGCAAACAATTTCAGGCTTACAAGAGATAACGCCCTTTTTATAAAAAGAAAATTAATGAACAAAATCCAGGAAGGAGATTGACCAAACTGAATGCAAGTAATCCTTGACTTACGACCACAATTGGGACTGGAACTTACATCGCTAAGCGATGCAACCGTTCAGTGAGCTGTGCCTGATTTCATGATATTTTTTTTTGCCATGGTTATTAATTAAATAAGAACATAACAGTGTCAGGGTTCCAAATAGCATCCAAAAGTAAATCAGAGCCCAAGGCAAAGTATTCCTCAAAGTTCCAATTTATTAAGAGAGTCATGTTGGCACATCTGGGAAAACCCGAATCTGAAAGCTTCCCGGTTTTCCCCACCCAGTTGAAAGTTCAAGATCTTGCCCCCACACCCATAAGTCCATCCCATGGTCCAATCTCCCACTACCATGTGGCATCTCCACCCATCCAGTTCCGTTCAGGTGCAGAGACAAAGGATGACCTTGGCTTTCTAGAAAGGATTTTGTTATGCCTACATATCATCTAACTCCGTACAACCCCCCCCCCCCCATTTTTCCACAATAGAAAATGCATAGGAGAATAATAGAAAGTGTGGCAGGCCAAAGATCCAAAAGAAAAGATGGCTGCGGGCCTGACAAACAGAATAAGAGTCGGAAGGGACTTTGGAGGTCCTCTAGTCCAACCCTCTGCTAAGGCAGGAAATCCTATACCATTCTGGGCAAGTGGCTATCCTGTCTCTTAAAAGTCTCCAGTGGTGGAAGAGCTGCAACTTGTGAAAACAATTAATCCGCTGATTAATTGTCCTCACTGTTAGGAAATTTCTCCTTAGTTCTAGGTTGCTTCTCTCCTTGATTAGTTTCCATCCATTGCTTCTTGTCCTGCCTTCAGGTGCTTGGGAGAATAGGATAGGATGGGATGTGCTGAGATGAGATGGAATAAGAATAGGAATAGGAATGGGAAGAGAAGAGAGAAAAGAGGAGAAGAGAGGAGGGTGGAGGAGAAGAGAAGACTGGAGCAGGGAGAGGGAGGGAAGGGGAAGAGAGGAGAGAATTTAGAAGTGGAGAGGAGAGGAGAGAGAGCAGGAAGGGACCTTGGAGGTCTTCTAGTCCAGCCCCGTTCAAGCAAGAGACCCTACACAATTTCAGACAAGTGACTGTCCAGTCTCTTCTTCAAATCTCCAAAGATGGAGTTCTGACAACTTCTGGTGGCAAGCTGTTCCACTGATTAATTGTTCCCACTGTTAGGAAGTTTTTCCTGAGTTCCAAATTGTTTCTCTCCTTGATTACTTTCCACCCCATTGTTTCTTGTCCTGCCTTCTGGTTCTTTGGAGAATAATTTGACCCCCCTCTTTTTTGTGACACATATGGCCGTTAAGTGAATCTTGTGTTTGTCGAGTAAATTCGGCTGTTCCTATTGACTTTGGATTCTGGAAAGATTGCAAACAGCAACCACGCTGTCATTTTGATCCCATGACCAGGGAGATTGCTACAATGGTTGTAAGCACAAGAATCAGTCACAAGTTCACTTTTTTCCGGGGACGTTGTAGCTTCAAAACAAACCGTTGCAAGTCAAGGACTACCTATCAAGGAAGTGCCAAAAAAAGGGGGGCCACCCACCTTCTCGATGTTCAACGCTTTCATTTGCAGAATTAAATCGTCCACAGGTCGCCTGGTGATCTCGGGAGCCGAGAACTGCTCAAAATCACTGAACACAGCCGAAGAATATAGTCTAGGGCACACAAAAAATGAGCAGCGGAGATCAAAGCAATCCTTGGGGGAAAAAACACCAACAACTAGTGGCTAACAAACATCCATTTTTAAAGAACTGTGTGTCAGGGTTACAAATAGCACCCGAAAGTAAATCAGAGTCCGAAGCAAAGGATTCCTCAAAGTTCCAATCTATTAAGAGAGCCTTGTTGGCACATCTGGAAAAAAAACGAATCTGAAAGCTTCCCGGTTTTCCCCACCCAGTTGAAAGTTCAAGATCTTGCCCCCACACCCACAAGTCCATCCCATGGTCCAATCTCCCACTGCCATGGTGGCAGTTTCACCCATCCAGTTCTGGTCAGGTGCAGAGACAAAGGATGACCTTGGCTTTCTAGAAAGAATGTTGTTATGGCTACATATCACCCAACTCCACATAATCTCCACTCCCATTTTCCCCACAAAAGAAAGTAGAGGGTAGAAAGTGTGGCAGCTTGAGGGGGAGGGGGGATTATGATTATTATTGTGGGGTCCTTGATGCTCTGAGCATGTGTGCTTTTCTTGCAGACATTTCATGACCCAACTAGGTAATATCATCAGTGCTAGAAGGAAGTGGAGATTGGGGGGGGAGGGTTATTATTGTTGTTGTTGTGGTGGTGGTGGTGGTGTCCTTGGTGCTCTGAGCATGTGTGCTTTTCTTGCAGACATTTCATGACCCAACTAGGTAATATCATCAGTGCTAGAAGGGAGTGAGATGTGTGTGGGGAGGGAGGAGGAGGAGGAGGAGGAGGAGGAGGAGGAGGAGGAGGAGGAGGAGGAGGAGGAGGAGGAGAAGGAGGAGGAGAAAGAGGAGGAGAACTGTGGGGTCCTTGGTGCTCTCTGAGCTTGGTAGTTTTCTTGCAGACGTTTCATGACCCTTCTAGATAACATCATCCATGTAGAAGGGAAAGGGGTTTGTGGAATGGAGGAAGAGGGTGTGGAGGAGGAGGAGGAGGAGAAGGAGAACAGTGGGGTCCTTGGTGCTCTCTGAGCTTGGTGGTTTTCTTGCAGACATTTCATGACCCGACTAGTTAACATTATCAGTGCTAGAAAGGAGTAGTGTTTTCTCTCCGTTTATCCAGGGTCGTCTTCGACTTACAAGAGTTCATTTTGTGACCATTCAAAGTTACAATGGCACTGAAAAAAGTGACTCATGACCGTTTTCCACTAACAACCTTTGTAGCATCCCCGGGATCAAGATTCAGATGCTTGGCAACTGGTTCATACTTACGACCGTTGCTGCGTCCCAAAGGGCAGGTGATCACCCTCTGCAACCTTTGGATAAGCAACTTTAATGGGGAAGCCAGATTTACTTAACAACTGCAGTAATTCACTTAAAAACTGTGGCAACTACGGTTGTAAAATGGGCCAAAACTCGCTTAACAAATGTCTAACTTAGCAACATAAATTTTGGGCTCAATTTGCGGTCGTTAAGTGGAGGACTGCCTTTATACAAATAGCTTGCCCTGTCATACCAGAAGCAATAAAACCAGAATAATAAAGATGATAGAGGGACGGGGTGGCTCAGTGGCTAAGACGATGAGTTTGTCGATCAGAAAGGTCGGCAGTTCGGCGGTTCGAATCCCTAGCGCCACGTAACGGAGTGAGCTCCCGTGACTTGTCCCAGGTTCTGCCAACCTAGCAGTTCGAAAGCAGGTAAAAAAATGCAAGTAGACAAATAGAAACCACCTTTGGTGGGAAGGTAACAGCGTTCCATGCGCCTTTGGCGTTTAGTCATGCTGGCCACATGACCATGGAGACGTCTTCGGACAGCGCTGGCTCTTCGGCTTTGAAACGGAGATGAGCACCGCCCCCTAGAGTCGGGAACGACTAGCACATATGTGCAAGGGGAACCTTTACCTTAATAAAGAAGATTCACATCAACACAGAGAGAACAAATCATTACTAGATAAAAAATAAGGGGAACCCACACTCCTTTCTAGCACTGATGATGTTACCTAGTTGGGTCATGAAACGCCCACAAGAAAACCAGAAGGAAGGACATTTGGGCCACATTTGGGCATTCCTGATTTTCAGGTCTGTAAAGAAAGAAAGAAAAAAAGCAAGTTAGCTGACCTGTAACAGTGGCCTGGCTCCGTTCGGCCAGCTCGGCCTGCTCGCTGGTTGGCTGAAGCTTGGGACGTCCACATAACCTTGAAGGAGGAGATGCCGGTGACTTTGTCGTAGAACCGTTTCTTGACCTTCCCGCAATCAACAACGTATTTGATGCCCGGGATGGTCAGAGACGTCTCCGCCACGTTGGTGGCCACGACGCACAGCCTGGTCCCAGGTGGAGGCGGCCTGAAAACCTGAGATGGGGACAGATTTCAACAGATGAGAAAAAAAAACAACCATCTCACCAAAGACAAGAGAATGAAGTCTACTAGTCACCCCTTCCACAAGGAGCATTTGCGGTAACGTTCTCCATGTTGGGAAGAGCGTCAGGTTTCCTGCCAGCCATGCCCTATTTGTCAAGGCTCCATTACTGGGTTACCCTAACCCTTGCCATTGCTTGTCAGGAGGTCGCAAAAGGTGAACACACGACCCTGGGAGATTGCAATTTTTACAGAGGCATGACTGAGAGCGTTTTAACAAACTGCATCCCTGTTTGTTTTGGTGGCTGCAGTGCCTCAGATAGAAAGTCCCTACAGAGAGTGGTGAGGACAGCGGAGATTATCGGAAACTCGCTTCCTGTTATTCAAGATACTGCTTATAAGCACTATGCGCTTAGAGCCCAAAGCATTGTTAGAGATCCCCCACACACCCACTTCACGGTCTGTTTCTGTTGCTCCCCTTTGGGAGGAGGTCTTGAAGTATTTCTAAGAGGACTACTAGATTCTATAACAGCTCTGCTCCCTACGCCACCCATCTGGCAAACTCGCAAGATTCGTTTTGCTCAACATGTACATTTATACATCCGGAGTGGTTGTTTCTCTGTGCCATATAACATATGTGGGTATATGCATAATTTTGTATTTATTTTTATTTTTGTCATGTTTACGTAGCATACATTGGAGGTGGTGATCCTTTGACAGCTGTATGCACAACAAAATTTCATTTTAATGAAAAGTTAGTGAATGTAAGTTAGTGAACTTAGTGTAAGTTCAAAATGACAATAAAGTTAGATGTTAAAAATGGAATTTGAAAGGATGTCTTTTTTTCTTAGATTCCAAAATTTGCCAGAAGCTGAGAATGAAGATCTCAAGGAGATTATGACCACAATACTAGCAGAGTATATTAATAGAGAGAAACAACAGCTTTGGTGGGACATTGACCTGATTTATAGGGTTAATTCGGCCTATGCAAGAACACATAACGTTCCAAGGGAAGCTCATATTAAATTTCTTAGAAAAACTACAAGAGATGAGGTTCTAGGAGCTCAAAGGGGAGGACCACTAAAATATAAAGATAAAGAGATAACCATTCTTAAACAGATCCCCAAAAAAGTAAGAGATAATAGAAGGAAATATTCCTTTTTAGCAAAAAAAAAATATAATAATGGGGTCTGGTTCAGATGGCTATTTCCAGAAGGCATGCTGATTTTTTGGGAGGGCAGCAGAATTAGAAAATGACAATAAAGTTATTCTAAGTCTAGAAATGTTCTTAAGAACAGACAGCTTTTCCAAATGTACCCCAATATTCCTACAAGGGCGTTTAATCTTACCTTGGCTTGCTTTTCAGGAGCCAGCAAAGAGTAGAGAGGAAGAACGTAAAGAGGGTGGGAATAATCCGGTTTTTCACCTGCATTCAAATTATAAACAGGAAAAGCATATACCGTATTTTTCGGAGTATAAGATGCACTTGAGTATAAGACGCACCAAGATTTTGAAGAGGTAAATTAAAAAAAAAAGTTTTTGCACTTTGCAGGCCTCCCAAGTACTCTGCATGCCTCGTTTTTTTTGTGAAAAATGGGGCATGCAGAGAGTTTGAGAGGCCTGCAAAGTTTTCCTCGAGGCTGGGGGGCAAAATCGAGCAAAAAACAGGGCGTGCGTAGGCTTTAGGAGGCTTGTAGAGTGCTTCTGGAGGTGGCGCGGGGGGGGGGGGGAACTGGGCTGTTTTTCACTTGTTTTTGCCCTCCCCAGACCCCAGGAACACTTTGCAAGCCTCCCAAACCCTCTGCATGTCCATTTTTGCAAAGGGGGGGGGGGGTCAGGAGGCCAAAAATGATGTATTCACTGTATAAGACGCACCTAGATTTTCACCCTCTTTTTTGGGGGAAAAAGGTGCGTCTTATACTCCGAAAAATACAGGTATCTAAGTGCTGAAAAGATTAGCCTCCTAGGTTATTAGTAGTATAATATATATTTTCCAGACACAGTAAGAACTCTGCTATTTTTTAAACTGATCATTAACCTTCCACGTTTTTATTTTAATTGCTCACACCTGTGAATCCTCGGGAAATAAGGCAGTATAAAAAAATAAATATAACCAGTAAATACATACGTTTCATACGTTTCAATATGTTTTTCCAAATAAGAGCTAAGAGGCAATGGAAGAAGAAAAAGCAGTATTTTTTCTGGTAGCTTCATGAGAACTAGCTTCTTTGTCATTTTATTTGAGAGTTGTGTTGAGCATAAATCTAACAGGGTGCTTACTTTAAAAACAGGGACCCTCAACCTTTAAAACAAAATCTCCTGTTATTAAAGAAAGATCAACATCTTTGAGGCGGTGGTATAATAAGGTGCTAACGTAACATTCGTGGTTTGTTGAATAAGCCAGGGTTTGTTTTTCTGTTGATATGAAGGCAAGATCTGTCCATAAAACAGAACAAAAGAGGCTGCATCAGATGGTGCCTCATCTTATTATGGCTCAATACAATGCTACTCAGGCTAATGTGGTTTGATCGGCTAATCATGATTTAAAATCTCTCTGGTCTTCTGTACAAACTCAGCCAACTTTTAAAGTGTTGTGGCCCACCAGCTGCCAGCGGACTCGGATGATGAGGAGGTTGGGGAGGAACTTGGGCCAGTTCTGGAGTCTGGGGAAGGTTCTGATGGATGCTCTTCGTCGGGCACAGAGATAGAGCCAGGGCCGTCCAACAGAGATGCCTTTGGAGGCTGAGATAAGTGGGAAGGAAGAACAGCTGGGCCTGTTCCAGATGCATGTTTGCACAGAGCTGTTAGGAGAGGGGAACAACGAGGGTCAAGGAGTCGACTCGGGAAGTAAAGCACCTGTGGATGCTGAATTGCCCTTCCCTGCCTGGGGAACAAACAGAAGGAAAGGGCAGTGGTGGTCGTAGGAGACAACAGTTCGTATTTCTGAAGATTTTGCTCATTGTGTTTTATGCCACAAAAACTGCTTGCCAGAACTTAATTTGCAGCCTTTCGGCTGGGAGCTCAGGGCCTTGCAATTATCCCAAGGAACTGATAAGGTCTGTTACTGCAGTTAACTCCTTGAAGGATTATCGCCTGGACTTTTCAGTGGATGAATGCAATTCATTCACAAGAGGTAAATAAAGAGGGTTTTTTTTTCCGTGTCAAAGAGTCTGTTTCTTGCTTCTGCTAAGGCTGGGTCAGAACACAAAGGCTCAGAAAAGACAAACCTCCTTGCAGACAATCTTCGCCCAGATCAAGGTCGAGATCCGAACCAGCCGTGTTCGCTTCTTCATCGTCTTCCACGGCCTCTCGGTCTTCGTCTCCTTCGTCGATCGGCAGAATGGAATAATTATCCAGATCAATTTTGGGCAGGTTCTAGAAAGAAAGAGAAAAACAACAACTTCAAAGACTCGACATCCTTCTAGATTTAAAATTCAGAAGTAGTAGAATAACAGAGTTGGAAGGGACCTTAGAGGTCTTCTAGTCCCCGCTTAGGCATGGAACCCTACACCACTTCAGACAGATGGCTATCCAACATCTTCTTAAAGACTTCCAGTGTTGGGGCATTCACAACTTCTGGAGGCAACTTCTGTTCCACTGATTAATTGTTCTAACTGTCAGGAAGTTTCTCCTCAGTTCTAAGTTGCTTCTCTCCTTGATTAGTTTCCACCCATTGCTTCTTGTTCTGTCCACAGGTGCCTTGGAGAATAGCTTGACTCCCTCTTCTTTGGGGCAGCCCCTGAGATATTGGAACACTGCTATCATGTCTCCCCTAGTCCTTCTCTCTCTTAAGCTAAACATACCCAGTTCCAACAATTGTTCTTTATGTTTTATCCTCAAGTCCCCTAAACATCTTTGTTGCTCTTCTCTGCACTCTTTGTAGGTCTCAAAATCATTTTTACATCGTGGTGACTAAATCTGAATGCAGGATTCCAAGTGTAGCCTTACCAAGGCATGATAAAGTGGTGTTAACATTTCACACGATCTTAAGAACTGTTTGAAAAGTACGAAAATATCCGAATCATCTAAAGCAAGAAGATAAATCAGATTCTTATCATTTAGTAGACAGAGGGTGCAAAACTAAGATATTTGGTGGGATTTTTTATAAAGAAGGAGCAAATATAGGTCGTCCTCAACTTATAACCATTTATTTAGTGACCAAAGTTACCATAGCAGTGAAAAAAGTGACTTACAACTTGCACCTGTAACGTTTACAGCGTATAAATGGTCACGTGTGCAAAATTTTGACTCTTTGACAATCAGCCTGCATTGATGACATATGCGGGAAAATTTTGCTTACTTGAAGAGGGTGCTTCTTTTTCTGTCTGGATTTCTTAAACCTTCTGATGGCTTCTACAGAATTGTCCTCATCTTCAGAGCCTACAAAGAGCAAAGCCACATCTTTCTCAATCAGGACTATAAAATGTTAGTAGAACTTCCAGAAATCACCAGCTGGAATGGATGAACTTCAACTCCCAGAATTCCCCAGGCAACATAGATGGACTTCAACTCCCAGAATCCCCCATTCAATATGGACTTCATCATCTATAATTCCCCAGGTGACATGAATGGACTTCCACTCCAAAAATTCCCCAGGAAACGTAAATGGACATTAACTTCCATAATTCCCCAGCCCACATGGATTTCAACTCCCAGAATTCTCCAGGCAACATAAATGGACTTTAACTCCCAAAATTCCCCATCCAATATGTATTTCATCGTCTATAATTCCCCAAGCAACATGGATGGACTTCAAATCCCAGAATTTCCCAGGAAACACAGATGGACTTTTAATTCCCAGAATTCCCTAGCCAGCATGGACGGACTTCAACTCCCAGAATTCTCCAGGCAACATGAATGGATCTCAACTCCCAGAATCCCCCACCCACTACAGACTTCATTACCTACAATTCCACAGGCAACATGGATGGACTTCAACTCCCAGAATTCCCCAGCCAGCAGGGGTGGACCAACCATTTTTTTCCAGTCATCAGCACAGATGAACTAACTCCCAGAATTCCCCAGCAAGCCCATCCATTCTGGCTGGGGAGTTATGGGAGGTGAAGCGCTCCCCTCTTAAAGTGGCCAGAGAGAAACAGCTCCAGAGTGAATGATTCAAAAAGTGATGCAAGAAAGGTCATAAAATGAGGCAAAATTCACTTAACAACTGCGTCGAATAGCAACAGAAATGTTGAGCGTCGTAAGTCGAGGGCTACCTGTATTATATTTTCTGCTCTTAGCAAAGAAAAAAAAAACAGCTGTGTATCATCCCTAAAGATTTAAACCAAGTCACCTACCGAGAAATGCAGAGCACAGGTAAATAACCTAATGCTTGAATTTACACCTCGCACAATCCCTTGGCCACGTTAACACCACAAACCTCTGGATGGCCTCTGGTTGCCCCCTCCCAGAGCAAAGAAGGAAAGGCTGCATTAACTGCCCCTTTTTCACATTGCTGTTTGAGAAAGTCTTAAATAGGAGGACAACAGGAGTAAATTTTAAGAGGGCAAAACTTACCTGGGGTTGCATTTTTGCAAAAAGGGAAGGACTTCCTCAGCCTCCGACATAGAGAATGGACTTCGGCCTGTCCGGTTAAGAACACCAAAATGCCCCCTGCGAAAGGGAAGGAAGGATGGCATTTTAAACAGGAGGGAAAGTTGCAAAGAGCGCAGAACACCCGTCTCTGCCAAAAATGAAAAACTCCTGCTCCCTTTGCAGAGTATCAAAATGTTTAAATACTGAAAGACCTGGCTGGGGATGATGGAGGTAAGGATCCAGCTTGGGGGGTGGGGCAGCTTTGGGGAAGCAGCAGAGAGGAACTTTAAAGGGAATATTTGCAGTTCAGGGTTGATCTGTGCGGTCCTTAGTGCTCTGCGGGTTTGGTTGTTTTCTTGCAGACATTTTATGACCCAACTAGATAACATCATCAGTTTTAGAAGGGAGTGGGGTGTGTGGAGTAGAAGAGAAGGAAAACAGGAGGACTGTGGGATCCTTGGTGCTCATAAAGTTGCCATGGTGAGGAAAGTGAGGGGATTGTATTCCACGCATGCCTTCGGCTAGAGTCGGATCTCAGATTATTACAGCAGGCTTGGGAGGGGTGCACCTCATTGGGGAATGTGATTTATGACACAGACTGAGGGGAGGGAAGGAACAGGGGTAAAGTTCAGCTGTAATTCAAATGAGGCTTAGATCTGACTGCAATACGGTATTACCAAAATGGTGCTCCTAATAAATGACTGGTTTTCTTTTGAAACTTGGCTCGAGGCTTATTAGGGCATCCTTCGGAAACCTGACACCCTCAGCTTGCTGGTTTGCTTGCAGACATTTCATAGCCCAACAAGGTAACATCATCAATGGTAGCAGGGTGCAAATCCTACTTCTTTCTAGCACTGATGATGCTACCTAGTTGGGTAATGAAACAACTGCAAGAAAATAACCAAGCATCAAGGTTGGAACTTCATTGCCAGAGAATTATGCTATTGCTGCTATTACTTGCAAAGACAACATTTTATTGCCTAGGTATCTCTTTAGGCAACTGTTGTTGGTTTTTTTAATCAGCCCCGACCTGGAGGAAGCATTCGGTGAATTTTGCAGACTTTCCGGAAACATTCCCCACTGTAATCTTCCAATGGGGTCCTTTTGTTGAAATGAACGGTGACTGGGAACTGCCTTGCATCCACCTGACAGGAGAAAAAAGACCACAGGTAAAACAACAACAACAACGTGCTGAATTGCAAGAAGACACTGAAACAATGGTCTGAAGCCCAATTAAATTACCGTATTTTTCAGAGTATAGGACGCTCCGGAATATAAGACGCACCTTAGTTTTGGGGAGGAAAATAATAGGAAGAATTATTCTGCTTCTGCCTACCACTGTGATCGCGAACCTATGGCACGGGTGCCACGAGGAGCCATTTGTTAGGGCACGCGAGGCGTTACCCTATCAGCTCCAGCGCACATGCGCATGCTGGCCAGCTGACTTCGGCCTTCATAGCCTCCGGAGAATGAAAAACAGCCCAATGTGCAAACCGGAAGTTCAGGAACGGACTTCCAGGTTGCCCGAAGGGCCATTTTTCGCCCTCTGAAGGCTTCAAGGAAGCTTCCTGGGGGCGGGGGAGGCAGTTTTCACCCTCCCCAGGCTCCTAGAAAGCCTCTGGAGCCTGGAGAGGGCGAAAAATGGGTCGATCACGCACAAAAAGGGGGGGAGGTTGGAGGTCGCATGTACATGCATGGGAGGAGGGGGTCACACATAGAATTATGGGTGTGGGCACCCCCATGCATGACCCCCTGCGCTCCCCCCGCTTTTGGCATTCGCTGGCAAAAAGGTTAGCCATCCAGCATCCATGGTATTCAGCTGACACATGGGAACAAGGTCAGCCAATGACGGCTATTTGGACGCTGAACTATGCTGTGTGAGCAACAAGGAGACGGGAAGGAGCCTGGCTTAGCCGAGAACTGAACGTGAAACTGCTTGTGTTTTGCTTGCGTTTACCACTACCTTGCAAAACCTGCTTTTGGTAATGTATTGTAGATTATTATTATTATTTTGCATCCTGCAGAATCCGTTACTTCGGGGTGCTTTCTGAATGTGATCGCTGCTGCAAACACTGACCAGCCAGGTCAGCTTCAGCACTTATTGCTGCCCGATTCAGCACAGCTGATTGGCGGGGGGATCAGACTGTCGGAATATCCCCAATCAGCTGTTCCAGGCTGCAGGGATTGCCACAGACCATCGCTGCCTCCATGCCTCGCGGTTTTGGCCTCTGGTGGGGGGTGGGATTATATTCAGTGCATAAGACACACCCAAATTTTCACCCTTTTGGCGGGGGGGGGGGGGGGGGGAAGGTGCATCTTATACTCCAAAAAATACTGTACTGGCCCATTCCTTCGTTTTTTTCAGAATGCTTATTTTATGGTCTACTTAAATCAGGGGTGTCCAAACTTGGCAACTTTAAGACTTGTGGACTTCAACTCCCAGAATTCCCCAGCCAGCAGAGCTGGCTGGGGAATTCTGGGAGTTGAAGTCCACAAGTCTTAAAGTTGCCAAGTTTGGACACCCTTGACTTAAATATTATCTATAATTATAATGCAAGTCGTCTCTGACTTACTAAACAGTGGAGCCCCGTTAAGGGAGCTTTGCCCCATTTTACCGCCTTTCTCGCCAGTCATTAAGTGAATCACTGCAGCTGTTTAACCGTTAGTCCCCCAAGGTTGTTAAGTGAATCACGGCTTCCCTATCGACTTTGCTTGGGCGGAAGGTCGCAAAAGGGGAATTACGTGCCCGTCATAAATATGAACCAGCTGCCAAGCGTCCGAATTTCGATCACGTGACCGCAAGGAAGCTGTAGCGGCCATCAATGTGAAAAACAGCCGCAAGTCCCATTTTTCCATGCCATGGTCCCTGAATGACTAAACGGACCGTTGTAAGTCGAGGACTATCTGCATAACATCTAGAAATAAAAAATTGCCCGCCATCAAACTCAACTTAATTTTATGATCACCAGACTAAAAGCTGAGTCAGAACTCAGTGGAGCTGGCAGTAGATTCAGACAGTGAGGAGGTTGGGGAGGAACCTGGGCCAGTCCTGGAGTCTGGGGAAGGCTCTGATGAGGGCTCTGTGTCGGAGGCAGAGAGGGGGCCAGGGCCGTCTGACAGTTATCAGCTGCCTTCAGAGTCAGACATCCATGAGGCAGAAGAACAGCTGGAGCCTGTTCCCAGTGAGCGCATGCACAGAGTTGCCAGACGAAGGGAACAGCTAAAGAACAGGGGTCGACTTGGGAGTAAGGCCACAGGTGGACCATGAATGGCCCTTCCCAGAGGAAATAAAAGAAGAGCGAAAGGAGAGTGGAGTTTGCAGGAGACCATTAGTTCACTTCATTGGTTCGTGACTCTCCGAGGCTCCTTGCCAAGATTTTCAGATATCGGCCTGGCAGCTCTACAAGCCAGATAAGGTCTGTGACTGTAAATCCTCCCTCGAAAGACTTTGCTGGATGTGAATGAGCAGAATTCACAGTCAATTAATAAAAGGGTTTTTTTGTCGGGACAAGGAATTTGCTTCTTGCTCTTGGGAAGCCTCGGTCAGAACACTTTGGAACGAGATTGGTAAAGAGGGTTGTATGGAAGCAAAGACAGCCTGTGAAAAATGTTCCGAAATCTCATTTTTCCTAACCCCCCCCCCCACTCCTTTTTCACCTGGATAACCGGAGGAGGAACAGGAAACAGTTTCTGGTTAGCGGTGAAATCCTCGACGCGCAGTGTCGCAGACATGATGATCAGTTTCAGCGGCTGGCCTTTCTGACAACGAAAGAGAAACAAAACGTTTAAAAGTTGGGTTTTCGTGGCAGAATTAAAGATTAGAAAGATTTGGGGGGGGGGCAGAACAAGAGGAGGAAGGCGAGATATCCGTATAGAAGGGGCTTTTGTCCCCCTTAAATCTAGCAAACGGTTTTAGCTGGCTTTTAGCTTGCTTGAAGACAAATGTTTTCTTTTTAGAATAACAAAGTTGGAAAGGGACCTTGTAGGTCATCTAGTCCAACCTCCCCCTTGCCCAAGCAGGAGACCCTACACCATTTTTTTAATATTTTTTTTTTATTTTCAGACAAACACAAACACACAACACATATAACATAAAAGCCTCTTCAATTACACACAGTGTGTTGATTGGTTACAAAGTCTTTCTGTGTCCTTTCCGTGGTCCTCACTTGAATTTTATCAAAATTCACATATTGACAATCAAGATACCTTTGTATATACATTGATATTATGCTTCATCCTATTCTAAGTCATTCAATCATTTTAGCATTGATAATTCTCTAATAGTTTCCAATTCCATGTTTTTTCCCATTGTTAGTATCATCAATCTAATATACATGTATACAAATTGTTATACTTATTAAACATCCATTAAGCCCAGCTATTATTACATCCTTTTTATATGAAGCATATTAAATTTGAAGTAAATTTATATTATAACATTTTATTACATTATCCTGTAATCATCCAATGATACTACATCTTTCTAATCTATTCTATATAGAATTGTTTATCTTTTATAAAAAGGCTTTTCAACATCATCTCCATAATCCTCACTTACAGTTTGTGTAAGATTTCATATTATCAATCTAGTATATATATAAATCCTTTGTTATCATTATTAATCATTTATTTGACTATAGCTGTTATTATTATACTCAGAATTTAACTATATTTAACTAAATTTATTGTGACATCATTCTTTTATTTTAGCATTAATAACATTATCTAATAATTTTCTATTCCATGTTTTCCCCCCATTATTAGTATCATCAATCTAATATACTTGTATACAAATTGATATAATTATTAAACATCCATTAAGCTTAACTATTATTACATCCTTTCAACATAAGGCATATTAAATTTGAAGTAAATTTATATTGACATTTCATTACATCATCCTGAAATCATCCAAATATATTACATCTATATATTCTATTCTATATAGAATTGTTTATCTTTTATAAAAAGGCTTTTCAACATCATCTCCATAATCCTCACTTACAGTATTGTATAAAATTTCATATTATCAATCCAGTATATATAAATGCTTTATCATTATTAATCATTTATATATTATTAATATAGCTATTATTACATTGTACATAGCACTCAAAATTTAACTACGTTTAACTAAAATTTATTGCAACATTTCATTTCATCATCCTGTATCCTTCCAGAGATAGTGTAGTCCAATATCTCTTGCCATTTGTAGAATCTGTATTCTAAATGTTTTCTTGATAAGTCTTATGTGCACTTCTCTTAAGAACTTGTTGTTCATTATAAGAATTTGAAACCCTCTATCTGCTCTGTTTATCAGCTTCACATTTGTTATCATTAGTGCTTTTGCCGAGATTACTCTCATTATTTCTGCCAAATTTTCTCTCCTTTCTTCATCTATGTTCTGACATTCGAAATGAAGATCCGATTCATCAAATCTCCTTTCCGTATTTCACATCTGTCATTTCCCTCCACTCTCAGTTTGCTGTCAGTGTCAACAATTTTCTTATCACTTTCATATGTCTCTGTTATTTTTTCAGCTCTGTCCTCAAACTTCATCGCTGTCCCCGTACTTTTTGTATTTTGATCTATAATTTCAAATCTCTTTTCAATTCTCTCTGTAATTATTAAAACTTTTTGAATTTCTAAGAAAATTCTTTGCAAAGTTAGTGCCTTTTCTTCTTCACGTTGTGCCATTTTCCAGGTTATAAACACTGCCAAAACATCCAAGGCTTTTTAGATCAAACAAATTCAGTGGAGTTTTTCAAATCAAAGCTTTCTCTTTCCTTCAAAGGAACACCTGTATCAACAAAACGTTTTCCACTAAGCCTTTCAATAAGCAAAGCTTATAGCTTTGTAATATCAGATATTGCCAAGCCTCTAGCCACTAGATGGCAGTGTTACCTCTTTTCCATCTTTTTCTGCCTCTCTGTCCGAGAGAAAAAAAAACCTGTAAAAATTACACTGTGTCCCAGCCTTACGAGAGAAGAAGCTTTTAATCCACGAATACAAAAAATGGAAAAAGTATAGAGGAAGAAGGAAAAAAAGAGACCAGTCCAGTTTAAAAGTAAGAGGCATTTGTAAAGAGTCCATCCATAGAAAACAAATAAAGTTAAGGTAGAAAAGATAACACGCTAGTCTTAAACCAGAGTTGATTTGCCGCTTGTTTTCTTCTATCTTCAATTTTATCTTAAATTCCAATTCTTTTGGGTTTTCCCTTCTCTAATAATAAAAAATTTTCTCACCAATTCGACACACACTCCTGCACAGCTTCTGTTTCAGAGGCTTGTCCCAACCTTCTGCAGCCATTTTGGTTGCTTCTCTTGTAGCTGGCAAAAAGAGCTTTCTCCTGGATCAAACAGGGACTCTGCGATGCCACTGAGATCAGCAGGACATGCTCTTCACTATCACTGTTCCTTCAGAACAGTTTAGGTCCAAAAGGACCATCCAGAAACAGAGATATCGACAGCAATCCTGGAGACCCAAGATTGCAAGTTGTGTCATTGCAACGTCAAGCCCCGCCCATCTCAAAGAACCAATCAGAGGTGAGCCCTCACCAACCTGCACCAATTGGAAGCCAGCTTGGCTGAAGAGCAACCAGAAGTCATGAAGACAGGATCCCAGTCTTCCCGTGTTCAGTTGCCTGTAGATGACTGAAGAGGTCATCCAAAGTTACTGGTGAAACATCACATCATTTTCTCTGCTGGAAAACCATCTTCAAATACTTCCAGAAAAATCCTACAAATTCCTCAACCAAACCAAAGATTTTTCATCTTTCAACTTTCCGGGTCTATATTTCTGTTGTCTTGCCCAGTGCTTTTCCTTCTTAAAGAGTTTGCCCAATCTTCCCTGCTTCGGAGAGAAGTTTCTGGTTTAACAAATTTTAACAGATTAACAGAGTTGGAAGGGACCTTGTAGGTCATCTAGTCTAACCCCGCGCCCAAGCAGGAGACCATACGCCATTTCTGACAGATAGCAGTCCAGTCTCTTCTTGAAAGCCTCCAGTGATGAAGCTCCCACAACTTCTGAAGGAAACTTCTGTTCCATCAGTTGATTGTTCTCACTGTCAGAAAATTCCTTCTCGTTTCTAGGTTGAATCTCTGCTTGTTCAGTTTCCATCCATTCTTCCTTGTCTGGCCTTCAGGTGCTTTGGAAAATAGCTTGACCTCTGGGGCAGCCCTCAAGGACTGCTCTCCTGTCTCCCCTGGTCCTTCTCTTCACTAGACCAGCCATGCCCAGTTCCTGCAACCGTTCATCGTATGTTTTAGCCTCCAGTCCCCTCATCATCCTGGTTGCTCTTCTCTGCACTCTTTCTAGAGTCTCAACCTCTTTTTTATAGTCTGGTGACCAAAACTGATGAAGTATTTATCACCAAGTATGACACCTTTCGATTAAACTGAGCTCAGTGTGGAAATACTGCTTACATTGAATGAATTCCTTCTTTCTGCTTTACCTTGGCTCGAAGAGGCACGATGCGAGATAAAAGACCAATTAAGATGTCCGTATAGATGCTCCTCTCGTGGGCTTCGTCCAGAATTATGACGTGGTACTTGGATAACAAAAAATCCTGGGGAAAAATTAAGAGGTGGGAGAATTAGCCAAGAAAAACCCAAACCAAAAGTACACATTTAGACTCGTATGGTAATTAGGTGAATCCAGGTTCAGTTAAGCAAATTGTATCAAATCATTAAGGGAATCCATTAAGTTTGCCGGAAACTGGCAGGGAAGGTCACAAATGGAGATCGCGTGAGCCTGGGACACTGCAGCCATCGTTAAGTGTGAACCAGTTGCCCAATGCCCAAATTCTGATCAGGTCACCATGGAGACACTGCAACCGTTGTAAGTGTGAATACCAGTTATAAGTGTGAGTGCCAGCTGTAAGTCACTTTCTTTGCAGGTGATAGTAAGCTGGCAGAAATAGCCAACACCCTAGAAGAGTGATGGCTAACTTTTTCCAAAGATGTGTCAAAACTGTGTGTGTGCGTGCCATTGCGCACGCCCACCCATCTGCGCATGTGCGAGTGACCCCTGCAGGGGCGAGGGTATTTTCACCTTCCCCAGGCTTTGGAGGCTTCCCTGAAGGCTGGTGAGGGCGAAAATGACCTCCTCCGAAAGACCGAAAATTAGTTGGCCAATGTGCACCGGAGCCGGCAAATATGATTTTGTGTGCCACCTGTGGCATAGGTTCACCACCACAACCCTAGAAGATAGACTCAAGATCCAGATGGATCTTGAGAGGAGGAGCCAATGTCGCGACGATATGGACGTGTGGTCTCGATGCTGTGAGGCAGCAGCCGATACTTTGCCGCTGGGTGGTCCAATCAGACCTAAACCGTCCCGCCGAGACGGTGAACAGGAAGAATACGTCTTGCTGATCTCCGGGACATTGCAAAGTCCCTGATGGATCCAAGAGAAATTCTTCAAGCCGGCGACAAAAAATCCAGCCATTAGGCTGATGAAGTCGGGGCGGCTCCAAAACGGAAGGATACGGAAAGAGAAAGTGTTTTCAGCTGGTGAGGAATTTTTACTGTTTTAAAAGAGACTGCCTATAAAAAACTTAAAATTAATTTAAATTGGAGAACAGAAGAAATAAGCGGCGGAATTAAATTTGGAATGGTTTTGGACAGTGGGTTATCTTACTTTTTAAATGCTATCTTCATGGATGGAATTTATGCAAGCCTTTTAAAACGAATGGATTAAGTTTTCATCTTCTATTTTTTTTTCTTTTCTTTTTCTTTGTAACTTATGGATTAAAATTTTCCTCTTTCAAGAGCTTCCGGTTTGTTCCCGGTGCCGATGGCAGGCTTTTTTTTTGAGCCTGTCAGATCAAGAGACAGTTAGAGGTGTTTTTTTACGATCTTTAACACCTCGGACACTCGTAAATT
>NC_138564.1:3980571-4003071 GCF_964273705.1 Natrix helvetica
AATGAAAATTTATTTAGATATGAAAAAAATGTTGATGAACTTAAAAAACACATGAAGGAATTTTTCAGTTTTAATATGAATAAGGGCACTCCCATTGAAATAGTTTGGGATGCAAGTAAAGCTTATATGCGTGGGGTCCTGATACATATGAACTTTAAACACAAACAAATTAGACAGAAAAGGAGAATGGAATTGGAAGATGAAATAAAACGTAAAGAACAGCTGCTTATAAAAAACCCGAATGACCAGGCGCTCCAGATGGCGCTAAAGCTGTTGAAAGATCAATTTCAGATGCTTATAGCAGAACAAACAGCAACCAATTTGCAATTTGCTAAACATAACACCTTTGCCAACGCTAATAAACCTGGTAGATGGTTAGCATATACTTTGAGAAGGAATATGAATGACAGAATTATTGATAAAATTGAGTTTCGAGGGAAGATGGTATATCAACAAGAGTTGATTAAAAAATCATTTGTGGACTATTATACTAAGCTATATGTACAGGATAATATACAGAACAAGTTAATAGATGATTTTTTGGAAGGAAAAAGGGTTGCAAAAATTTCTGTGCTTCAAAAGGCAAATTTGGAACGTCTTATAACCGCTGATGAGATCACTTTAGTTATAAATCAACTTAAATTAGCTAAGGCTCCAGGGACTGATGGTTTGACTGCAATGTATTATAAAACTTTACAACTGGAAATGATTGAATATCTTACACAACTATTTTGTAATATACAACAAGGAGGTAAAATACCTCTCTCATGGAAAGCGGCTTTTATCTCATTGATACCTAAAGATAAAGAGGGCCCTAAGAAACCAGAGGATTACAGGCCGATATCTCTTCTGAACACAGATTATAAAATATTTGCTAAAGTATTAGCCAACAGATTGATGCCGGTTATTCAAGAGATTATTCATCATGATCAAGCAGGATTTATTGAAGGCAGACATATGAAGGAGAATGTAAGGCAACTCATAGATTTAATTGACTATCTTGATAAGAATAAGCAGATCTCTGCAGTGCTGGTTTTCTTGGATGCAGAGAAGGCCTTCGATCGAGTGAATTGGAACTTTCTAACCAAGACTTTGGAAAAGATGGATATGGGACCACGATTGCGGCAGGCGATTGGAGCAATTTATCAGCAACAAAATGCACAACTTATTATTAATGGAAATTTGTCAACAACTTTCGAGATACAAAAAGGCACAAGACAAGGTTGCCCATTATCCCCATTGTTATTTATTTTAACTTTGGAAGTCTTGTTGAACGCAATTCGGGACTCAAAATCCTTAGATGGCATAGCTATCAGGCAAAAGGAATACAGAACTAGAGCATTCGCCGATGATCTGGTTGTTACCCTTTCACATCCTTTGAAATCAATAATCCAGATGAAAAATATCATAATAGAATTTGGCATGGTGTCTGGGTTTAGACTAAATCAAAACAAAACGAAAATGATGGTTAAAAACATGACAGAGACTCAAAGAAATAGACTTGTAAGTTTAGCAGGTTTTGAAATAGTTTCTAAAGTTAAATATTTAGGAATACAAATTTCAGAATCAAACACAAAACTTTTCTCAAATAACTATGAAGTGTTGTGGCAAAAGATACAGAAAGATCTTGAAGCGTGGAAAAAGTTACAATTGTCTTTGCTTGGAAGGATCTCAGCAATTAAAATGAACATTCTACCTAGATTTATCTTTCTATTCCAGATGATTCCGGTGCTCAAGTCAGATAAAACCTTGTTAAATTGGCAAACAACATTAAATAAATTTGTTTGGAAGGAGAAAAAACCGAGAGTAAAGATGAAGATTATGCAAGATATACGTGAAAGAGGTGGCCTCAGACTCCCAAACCTTCGATTGTATTATGAAGCTGCGGTATTAACGCATGTAGCAGATTGGTTTGGGAAAACAAAAATGGAATTGCTCAATATAGAAGGCCATGATCTTGTTCTGGGATGGCATGCATATCTTTTTTATGAAGACAGGGTGGATAAAGTGTTCAACAACCATGTTCTCCGTAGTGCCTTGATGAGAATATGGAAGAAGCACCGGCCCAATTGGGATTATAAAATACCGCTTTGGTTGGATCTTGCAGACACCATGGGGATTATGAATATTAAGTCACTCGGGGGTTGTTTATATAAAGATGTGCTTATTGCTGATGGGGGCGAATGGAAGTTAAAAACTTTGGAACAGCTGTTGGAAGAAGGAATTACTTTAAATTGGTTACATTACATACAGCTTCAGAAGAGATGGGAAGAAGATCGCAGGGTCGGCTTTATGGATAAAGAAGTGGAACTGATTAAGCAGATAAAAGAGACTGGTCCAAAACAAGTTAAAAGAATATATAATGTACTGTTAGAAAGAGACTCAGAAAGTGAATTGGTTAAGGATTGTATGATTAAATGGGCTCAGAATTTTGGTGAAGTGGTTATGTTGGAAACGTGGGAAAAAATATGGGTTCAGAATGTTAAATTTACACAGTCACAGAATTTAAGGGAGAATTTTTATAAAATGTTTTACAGATGGTATTTAGATCCTAAAAAATTATCATGCATGTACCCAAATGTTCAACCAAAATGTTGGAGATGCGGGTGTCTAGATGCTACCTTTTTTCATGTATGGTGGACTTGCAACAAGGTTAAAGCTTTTTGGATAAAAATATGGTGGGTTATGCAGAATGTATTTAAGAAAAGAATACAATTCACTCCACAAATGTTTTTATTGGGTATAGTTAAGGATTTTACCAAAGGGGAAACAAAATTGGCCTTGTATATGGTTACAGCAGCTAGGTTGTTGATTGCGCAACATTGGAAAAAAGATTTTTTGCCAACAATTGATCAATGGATTCAGAAGGTGGCGGGGTTCGCTGAAATGGCAAAAATTTCAGCTTTCTTAAAAGCTCAGAAACAGGAGGATTACACACAGGAATGGGCAAAATGGATTGATTATATACAGAATAAATACCAGACTAGGAGTTATTATCTAGCCTTTAGGTAAGAATGTTTAGACCGATAGATGATCAGAGTAAATAGTATATGGGATGTTTGGAATTATTAGAGTGGTATACAGCGGAAGTCAGGGGGGTGGGTTTGTGCGGGAGGTGGGGGAGGGTTAGGGTGGAGGGTGGGGCAATATATATGTATGAATAAATCAGAAGATGGGACTAATGAAACATTGTTAGGCTAGGAGAAATTTATATTAAGAGTTATAGATGTTAAATTAGCTTAGAAAATGATCAATGTGTTATTATTAATTTAAGACTAATCTCTATAGTTTTTGTTGGGAGGAGAGGGGTTATGAGTAATCTATTTTAAGATGGGGGGTGGGGAGGGGGTAAAGTGTTTGGTATAATATTTGAATGTGAATTTTTGCGGGGGGGTATAGCATTTGTATGAGATTTATATTGTATGGAGGGGGGGGGTGAAAAGGGGGAAAATTTGTTTGTACAAAACTCTTTTAATAAAAAAAAAAAAAAAATTTTCCTCTTTCATTCCTGTGGGTGTTCTTCTAACTCATTCAAGAATCAGACTTTTTTTTAAACTTAAAATACAAAAAAGATACAAAAAGAAACAAACTCTTAAAACATGCCGAATTAGAGAGCCCTGTGCTAAAGTGAGAAAATGTTCTGCATGTATGCACATTCTCCCAAAAATCAATTTCCACCCCACATTTCAAAAGAGGAAAATATAAAAAATCCTCACCTTCTGGATTTCTTTCAACAGCACACCATCCGTCATGAACTTCATTTTCGTCTCCTTCGTCACATTCCCCTCATAACGGATTTGGTAGGAAATAACACTGGTACAGAGAATGTGGAAACCATGTTGAAGTCAAATTTCCCTCACAACACAGAAAACTGAGATGATGCCATTTAAACCTATCTCGCTGGAAGTATTTAGGGCAAATGTAAATGGCAAATCAATGCTTAAAGAAGATTAGGTTCCTTATCTCGAAATACTTTCCAGTTTTATTTTGCTTACAGTCATTTCAAAAACCTCAGATAATGTGATGGGGGGGAGGAGGGGGAGGAGGAGGGGGAGGAGGAGGGGGAGGAGGAGGGGGGAAGGAGGAGGAGGAGGAGGAGGAGGAGGAGAAGAAGAAGAAGAAGAAGACGAAGAAGAAGACGAAGACGACGAAGAAGAAGAAGAAGAAGAAGAAGAAGAAGAAGAAGAAGAAGAAGAAGAAGAAGAAGAAGAAGAAGAAAACCAAACTAGGGAACAAGTTGAAACTTTGGCTCATAACTCTTATGGAAATTGTTCTCAAAAGAACATTCAGAGTAATAAACATTCAAAGCACAAGGTCCATCACATCACTTCCCAGCTATTTATGTGGATAATTAAGTCCTCAAATTGTTTCTAAAACTTAAGACAGGTGCAATATCCCTTATATACCACTTCACAGTGCTTTCCAGCCCCCTCTAAGCAGTTTACAGAGTCAGCCTCTTGCCCCCAACAATCTGGCTCCTCATTTTACCCACCTTGGGATGATGGAAGGCTGAGTCAACCTTGAGCCAGTCAAGATCGAACTCCTGGCAGTGGGCAGAGTTATGGAAGGAAGGAAGGGAAGGCAATAGCAATTGCCCTTAGACTTATATACCACTTCACTGTGCTTTATAGCTCTCTGTAAGTGGTTTAGAGTCAGCCTCTTGCCCCCAACAACCTGGCTCCTCATTTTACCCACCTCAGAATGATGGAAGGCTCAGTCAACTTTGAGCCAGTCAAGATTGAATTCCTGGCAGTGGGCAGAGTTATGGAACGAAGGAAGGGAAAGCAATAGCAATAGCCCTTACACTTATTATTTATTTATTTTCAGTATTTGCCACTACCAGCCCTCTCTAAGCAGTTTACAGAGTCAGCCTCTTGTCCCCAACAATCTGGGTCCTCATTTTGCCCACCTCGGAAGGACAGAAGGCTGAGTCAACCTTGAGCCGGTCAATTGAACTGTTGGCAACTCACAGTAACAGAAGTAGCCTGCAGTACCGCATTCTAAATGCCAGAACATGCAACGTTTCTATTTCAACAAAATTTCCGCCCCAATAATATCTGAAACTAGTATTGGAAAGAGGCCGTTCTTACTGTTGAGATAAATTCATTTCTGCTGCAACTCGCTGAGACATAGATATCGCCGCTACACGCCGAGGTTCGGTAATCCCAATGATTCCGTTGGTACTACAAACAGAATTGAGATGAGATTTTAATAAATTCGTTAAGAGCAGAGTTTCTTGATCATGGCAACTTTACAATGTGTGGACTTCAACTCCCAGAATTCCCTAGCTGCCCGAGTGGACTTCACTTTGCAGGATTCCATAGGCAGCATGGATGGACCAACCCCCAAGATTCTGGCTAGGGAATTCTGGGGAGCTGAAGTCCGTGCATTGTAAAGTTGGCAATCTTGAAAAAGAAACTGGTTTAAATTTATTATTTGTACCAGATAATAAAACAACGGTTTGAAGCCTAAATATGTGTGAGCTATTGTTAATTGATAGATGGAAACTAATCAAGGAGAGAAGCAAGCTGGAATTAAGGAGAAACTTCCTAACAGTGAGGACAATTAACCAGTGGAACAGCTTGCCACCAGAAATTGTGGGTGCTCCATCTCTGGGAGTTTTTAAGAAGAGCCACTTATCTGAAATGGTATAGGTTCTCCTGCTTCAGCAGGGGGCTGGACTAGAAGACCTCCAAGGTCCCTTCAAACTCTATTCTGATTCTGATTTTATTTTACTCTAGCAAGCACAGAGAGGTATTTCTTGATTTACGACAACTGAGCCCAAACGTTCGGCTGCTAAGCGAGACATTTGTTAAGTGAGTTTGCCTCCATTTTACCACCTATCTTGCCCCGTTATTAAGTGGAGCACTGTAGTTATGAAATTAGCAAAATGGTTGTTGAATGAATGTGGCCTCCCCAATAATTTTGCTTGTCAGAAGGTCGCAAAGGGGAAATCACACGATCAGTCATAAATATGAGTCAGTTGCCAAGCGTCCAAATTTTGATCCTATGACCGTAGGGAATGCTGCAAAGGTCGTAAGTGAGAAAAAAAAGTCCTAAGTTACTTTTTCCAGGTCTGTTGTAACTTCGTATGGTCACTAAATGGACTGTTAAAAGTCGAGGACTACCTGTCCGAGGGGCTGCCTTAGAAGCCCCCAAATTCATACCTCGCGTAGCCTGCTTCGTAGAGGAATTGAGGCACTTGTGTGGTTTTCCCGCAACCGGTTTCCCCGCTTAGGATGACGATAGGATTCTCCCGCACGGCTTCCATTACCACCTGCTCTTCTCCCAGTATTGGGAGCTTCAACCTGGCTTCCTTTCACAACCAAGAGAAAGAGAGAATATTTATAAACACAGTGATAAGCCAAAGTGTTAATTAAATTTCCACACACATCCTGGAGTTTTAAAACCGCTTGTGGCTAATATTTCCACCCTTAAGAACTTATTTCGTTGCAAGCTGCATGTCGCTTCACACTTCCCGGATCAGATGATTTCATTGCTTTTGGTTTATCACCTGAGATGATTTATAAATATATATAAACTAGCGCTATAAAGGTGAAAATAGGCTGGTGTTTTCAGCTTAAAAGCATGATCGGAGCTGCCGTCTTTCTATAAATCTTGGTGAGGGTGTGTGTGGAGTGCTGGCTTTGTTTCAGTAAGTGGATTGATAGGCTGTGTGGTTGTATCAGGATTGGTAGATTGGTGCTGGCTGTGTGTCCATTGTTGTTTTGTGTTGTAACGGCCTGGGTGGTGGGTGGGGCTCGTTTGTTGACTAGGGCTGGTTTCCAGATGTCTGGTATGTGGGAGATATCATGTTTAGTCCCACTCGCCATCTTCAGGCTGGTGTTTTCGGCTTCGTGCTTGTGCGAGTAAGGCGTGGTCGGAGCTGTCGTCTTTCTATAAATCTTGAGGGGTGTGTGTGGAGTGGTGTCTTTGTTGCTGTAAGTGGGTTGTAAGAAACACCAGCCTGAAGATGGCGAGTGAGATCTCGCTGAAACGTTGCTAAGACAATCTCAATCTTACACAGGAAAAGACCCGAATACAACAAGACCGTATGTATGTATGTATATGAAGGCGGAAGAGGGCTCTATGCCCAAACAGCAGATAAAGTGGCAGGACCATCTTCTAGGAGAAGGGAGACTCTGATTACAAACCTCCACTGCCTTGTGGCTGCATCCACTCCTGGAAAAGGCTTCAGGAGTCAAACTCCAGGCAAAATCCGGAGCCAGAGTCCCGGAAGCAGTTCGTGACTGTGTACAGCCATGTTCTGGTAACTCCTGCGACGCAGCTGGAACCAATCCTATCGGCTCTGCTGTTTCATTGGACTATTTCAACGATGTGGAGAGGGGGGAATCTGCTGCTTGGGTACCATAGTCTTTTGAGACTGATGGATGCCAATGCAAAGTGTGTGTGTGTGTGTGTGTGTGTTTGAGAGAGAGAGAGAGAGAGAGAGAGAGAGAGAGAGAGAGAGAGATCTGATGATGTATCATATAAGAGCTCAGGTGCTAGCTATACCGCTATATGTGTGTGTATGTGTATGTATATATAATGTGTGTGTATATATATAATATGCATGTATGTGGTATGTGTGTATAAATGTATGTATACATACGTATGTATACATTTATACACACACACGCAAATCACCTCAAATTTGCTTCGTTAGCAAACATGAATGAGGCATGAGAACATTCTCTAGGGACTGGATTCAAAACTGACCTGGATCTCAGGGGATCGATCCACTGGAACAAACACTGCAGGTTCAGATGTGGGTTTAGAAGTTGTGTTTCTTTGCTCAGGAGGTTTATCAAGTCCTTTGGCTAAAGGGTGTGGAGATTTGGGGGCCTTTCCAGATTCTGTCTCGGTGGTGGTGGTGGAGGCAGCTTCTGGGAGTGCCTTGTCAACCTGTTCTTCCTTCTCTTCTTCCTCCTCCTCCTCCTCCTCCTCTTCTTCCTCCTCCTCCTCTTCTTCTTCCTCCTCCTCTTCCTCCTCCAACTCAAGTCTGCCTCTTTTCCTATTGGCACCTCCAATGCTTTTGATTTTCTTCGACCAGCCGGCACTTGCTTCCTGGACTGACCTGAAACACCAAGGAACATGAGACGCTCTTTGCCCAAAACATTTCAAAAGAAGTTCAGGTGTTTTGACCTAGGCTTCCTCAGCAGCACGAAGCTGAGTCTTCGTCCCGATTAACCTCCTTTATTTAATTGACAGTGAATTCCTCTCCAGCAAAGTCTTTCCTCTCCCACAGTCTTTCAAGATAGTTCACAATTACCTACCTTTATCAGGTTTGAAGAGTAGCCAGACCGAGATCTTTCAGATGCCGCAAAACTTGGCAAGCATGCAGGAATGAACTAATGGTCTCCTGCAAGCTCCACTCCCCTTTCGCTCCTCTTTTATTTCCTCTGGGAGGGGCCATTCATCATCACCTTACTCCCAAGTTGGGCGCTGTTCTTTAGCTGTTCCCTTCGTCTGGCAACTCTGCGCATGCCACTCTGGGAATAAGCTCCAGCTGTTCTTCTGCTTCATTGATGTCTGACTCCAAAGGCAGCTGATAACTGTCAAATGGACCTGGCCTCCTCTCTGCCTCCGACACAGAGCCCTCGTCAGAGCCTTCCCCAGACTCCAGGACTGGCCCATGTTCCTCCCTAACCTCCTCACTGTCTGAATCTGGGCCACAACACCTTCTAGCACTGGGTCATGAAACGTCTGCAAGAAACCCACCAAGTTCAGGGAGCGCCAGGGACCCCTCACACTCCCTTATCTTACCTTTTCGCCTGGAACATCCGTTTTCCTGTTCCGAGCTTGGACGTGGTATAGAGAAGCTTCATTTCGGCTTCAGGCACCTGGACTTCGCTCAGCTTTTTCAGCAATTCCGCTCGCTAGAAATTCAAACCCAACCCAACAGGACAAAACCATGTGAGAATGAGGGTGACGTCTCCTGCCTCTCCGCGTCACCCTATTCAATCAAGCGTGGGGTATTCCTGAAATCAAACCACCCACCTTTTCCTTCTTGGCTTTTTGTTCCAAAACCTTTTGCAAATTCTTCTTCTGCTTCTTTGTCAGGAGTTTCTTTCCTGGACTTTTAAGGCAGGTTGCTGGTTTTTCCTGGGTTTTTCGAGACGGAAGGACGAGGGCGTTGCTCCCATCCACTCCTTTCAAGATGGTTTCATCTAGTTTGGGGGGCAGGGGGGGGAGAGAAAGACAAAGAGGAGCTCACCAGGTCAAATTGCAACCCTACTTGGCTACTCCATCTCCATGCGCGTTCACTCTGAAATAAGCCCCGTGAAGTCAAAGGCCAAAATAGCAACAATAGTTAACAGATGCCTTGGGTGCAATCCCAAAATAGTTAGGAGCATCACTTGACAATCATTCAGCATTGACAAAATCCCCATTAGTCGAATAGAATAGAAGAACAGAGTTGGAAGGGACCTTGAAGATCTTCTAGTCCAACCCACTGCTCAAGCAGGAAACCCTATGCCATTTCAGACAAATGGTTGTCAGATCTCTTTAAAATTTCCAGTGTTGGAGAATTTACAACTTCTGGAGGCAACTTCTGTTCCACTGATCAATTGTTCTAACTGTCAGGAAATTTTTCCTTAGTTCTAAGTTGCTTCTCTCCTTGATTAGTTTCAACCCATTGCTTCTTGTCCTGCCCTCAAGGAGCTTTGGAGAATAGCTTGACTCCCTCTTCTTTCTGGCAACCCCTGAGATATCGGAACCCTGCTGTCATGTCTCCCCTAGTCCTTCTTTTCATAAGACTAGACATACCCAGAAACCTTTCTTTATATGTTTTAGCCCCCAGCCCCCTCATCATCCTGGTTGCTCTTCTCTGCCCTTTTTCTACTGTCTCAACATCTTTTTTTTATAGCGTGGTGATCAAAACTGGATGCGATATTTTAGGTGTGGTCTTACTAAGGCTTTATAGAGTGGTATTAGTATCTCTCTCGATCTTGATTGTATCCCTCTGTTAATGCAATTTAGGATTGCATTGGCTTTTTTGACTGCTGCTGCACACTGCTGGCTCATGTTTACCTATTTGTCCACTAAGACTCCAAGATCCCTCCCATAGTCACTCCTATAAAGCCTGGTTTCACCCAGTCTATATACACTATATTGCCAAAAGTATTCGCTCACCCGTCCACATAATCAAAATCATTTGTGAGCGAATACTTTTGGCAATATATTGTATGTTCTTTTGGGTTTTCTTGCCTGAATGTAGGACTTTACTTTTCTCTACATTGAATTTTGACATTGATGTTTGGGGCGTGCCCCTTTCTCCCTCCCTCCCTCCCTCCCTCTCCCAGCCTAGCCTACCTCGCAAGGCTGTTTTTACAAGGCAAAAAGGAGGCGGGAATCCCAGGTGGGCATTGAGTTCTGTATCAAAAAGGTGGGCTTAAAAATATAAAAATAATATTCACCTCCCAGTTCCAGCTGCACAAGCTCCTGGGGAGCGGCAGCCCCCCTCCTGGGCGATCCTGGCAGCCGCGCCCGCCAATTGCGCTTCTTTTGCGCCTTCCCCATTGAAGCGCGCATCAACACAGCCTCTCCAGCCCACGTGGATCCCCGGGAAGCAAACACTTCCGCCTTCTGACGTCTCGTCTCGCGAGAACTCGCCCGGCCCCCGCCCCCAACCCAGGGCTCCGACTCTATGGTACTTTAAAAGAAGTCCGTTCAAAGGAAGAGAAGGTGGAGGAGTTTGCGGGGCTCCCGCCACCGGGTGGGTGGCAAAACGCGGCGGGGAATCCAGTCATGGCGGAACGGGACGAGCAGGGCGATGCTGATAACCCCTGAGGCTGAGACTGTGGTTTGTTTTAGTTAAGATTAACTGGTGGTTTGTTTTAATTAAGGTTATTAATTAATAAAAGCAAAGCACCTTGTTTGCAACAAAATCAGGATTCTGCATTCAGGGTTCAGTCCAAAAAAAAAGGCATTTTCCCATCAGCTCCAAATGATAAATCAGTAAAAAGTTTATTTGGGGTTTTTTTTTTTTAGCATGGAGGAGTGAATGAAATCTGCACCCCATAAGCTCAGGATGCCATTTCCTTGTGTAAATTGATTGTGTGTGTGTGTGTGTAGAGCAGGGGTGTCCAAACTTGGGAACTTTTAAGACTTGTGGACTTCAACTCCCAGAATCCCCCAGCCAGCTGGCTGGGGAATTCTGGGAGTTGAAGTCCACAAGTCTTAAAAGTTCCCAAGTTTGGACACCCCTGGTGTAGAGGGAGAGAGAAAGGGAGAGAAGGAGAGAAAAAGAAATAGTAAGAGAGGGAGAGAGAGAGAGAGAGAGAGAGAAAGAAAGGGAGAGAAAGAGCAGGAGGGAGAGAAAAAGAAAGAGATGGAGAGAGGGGGGGAAGAGAAAAAGAAAGGCAGAAAGAGTGGGGGGAGAGATGTGACTAGTAGATCCAGCAATTAAGAAGATTCATATGGGGGATATATGGCTATGAGTTCGATCCTAGGTAGAGGCAGATATTTCTCTCACTGGGCACAATGAGAATATATCTGCTGAACAAAACTCTGCATTGGCGACAGGAAGGGCATCCGGCCATTAAAACACTCTGCTAGCTGCATTCAGTTGCCCAGACTGCAGCCCACGAGGGATTATGGGGTCGGATAGATAGATGGATGGATGGATGGATAAATGATAGATAGATGATAGATAGATAGATTGATAGATGATAGATAGATAGATAGATGATAGATAGATAGATAGATAGATAGATAGATAGATAGATAGATAGATAGATAGATGATAGATAGATAGATGATGGATGGTTGGATAGATAGATAGATGATGGATGGATGGATAGATGATAGATAGATAGATGATAGATAGATAGATAGATAGATAGATAGATAGATAGATAGATAGATGAGAGAGAGAGAGAGCAATAAAGATACCACTGCAAAAGTTACAGTAAACATTTAAGATTTATTTGGTCACCACACCATAATTCAGTTGTGACATCAGTCTACAAACGATTCACTATGTAGAAATACATAGGTTTTAGTGGTCAGATAATAAATAAAGATTGTGGACGAATGTTTCCTCCAAACCTTCACAGTTATTCAACAGCATCGTTCATAGAACTAAGGTTTTACTAAGATCATAGATTAAAAGGAAGCCCACGACATTTCCTTCTCACCAAAATCGTCTCTTTTTTTCTTAAACAAAACACATAATTTTGCCATACAGACTTTTTTAAAAAAACAACCTAATACTTAGGAGATCAAATGTCCAGGTAGGATAATCAATCACTATACTCAGTGCAGATAAACAGTTATCATCCAGGGATATATATATCTATACCTAGATACTATATATTTCTGCTTTTACAACAGGAAATTTTTAAACATGGCACTTGGCAACAAGGATCCAGGGAATCAAGGAAGCAGTTTTAAGTTTCATGCAAAACGTAAGAAAGATTAAAGATCTTTAAAAGAAGGAGAAGATAAGAGAAGCCAGTTAAGATAGAATCTTAGCTGCAAAATGCAAATTAACAGGCAAGAAAACACATTTCACCTTCATCAACAGAAAAAAATATATATAACCTACAGCCAACAAATAAAGATAGCCCACAAAAACAAATAAACCCCAACCCAATTATATTCCAAAAGGCAAAAGTATGACATTATCTTAGCACACATTTGCACACAATATTCCAAAACCTAAGACAACTTTAAAAAAAAACATTAAATTCAGTAGTTCTGCTCTATTTCTCAGTCAGGCTGACATGCCTCAATCGATTACAATAATTGCACGGATAATTCACCACAAATGTATTCACACAACACTCTGATTTTAACACAAGACTGGAATTTTCAATTGGGGGGAAAAATTCCCTTGAGCTATCATCATTGTAATATCCCCCCAAGATTGGGGTTTGTTAAGTTGTTTTGAATGATTAGAAAAATTAAAGTCGGTCTATTGAACCAAAACCATCCTAGGAACGTAAAAATCTTGGCAATGTGACATTTTTAGCACGCCTAATACCTCTTAACTGTACAAAAGAGGATTAGCTTTGTATATTCTTGCATTATTTAAGGAATGCACAGCCCGCTTGCTTTCTCTGGCCTACCTTGGCATCCAAGCATTTTGCATCCACTAGTATCATCATGGGTAGTTCTAACCAGCATTATAACTAGGTGGATCTGAAGGAAAACCAAGTTAGAATTAACCAAGATCGGCTGACCTTGCAACAAAGGGAAAAAATAAGGGCACGCATTGCAAACCTGTTTTTTCCAAACTGTTAGGAATTAACAACAGTGCAAATCCAATCTTAATTCAGGCTGGGGGGTGGGGGGGGGGAGAACCTGGTATCAATTCGAAAACGGATGTAAGGTTTGTAAGAAAAGAATCGCAGCTGGTTAGTTTGAACATTTCGCCTCTGCTTTCATGAAAGACAAATCAAATTAAAAACTTTTACTATTGCCCTTGGCCAACCACAGCCATCGATAATTAACTGCAATGCTTAATTCTTCTCCCTGAACCTATACATTGAATAAATAGGCTACCAACACCCGTTTTCTACAAAGCGGGGTATTTTCTAGGCCTCTAGATGAGCAAAGGTGGAAAAAAAATACCTTGATGGTACTATCCACAAGAGATGTGAACAGCAACAAGCAAAATAAAGCAGAAAAAATCCACCCACATTTTATTTTTAAGAGTAAGGGGGGAAAAAATAACTTAAGGTCATCTTCACTTTCAAAATTCTGCAAGGAAATGGCAAGAAGAGTCTATTTCAAGTACAATAGTTTGTGCTCCTGTTTAATTTACATAAAAGATAATTTTATTAGGTCAAATCTGCACCAAGGCAGCGGGGGCAATATATATCTCTATATCTCTATTCTTTTTTCAACTATAGCCTTATACCAAACAAAATGCTGTGTGTATCAAATCTATTTATACATATACATCTATATATTTTTACTAGTTCCTGCATTGCCACTACGGGAAGCTGATTTAAAGGAAGGAGTTCATTTTAACCAACGTTCTCTCAATTCCAAGTTGCCTTTTCTTTATTCTGCAAGATCGCAAATCTTTATTCTTTTATTTGAAGAATTCGATCGCGGAAGAAAAGCGATTGTTTTCTGTTTCCCTTCATTTGGGAATGATTGGGACTCAGTGGCAACCTTCAAAAAATGTTGGGCTTTTTCTGGAAGGAAGGAGACCCCAACTCACAAGCTTTGACAAGTCTATAATGTCCTTTAGCATACACACACACACACACACACACACACACACACACACACCATTGAGTGTCATCCAGGCAAAGGGAGATCACAAGGTCAGGAGATGCTATCTATTCCCGCAGCTTCCAGTTTTCCCAGGAAAATGACCGACAGTGGAATAGGTCTTCAAACCAAAAAGAGTAACGTGTTTTTTGAGGTTAGAAACACGTGGGGAAAAATGTTAATTCTTTGATGGTTTACTACTTTGCGGGTACCATTTACACCAGGAACCTCATATGGTCACTCGGGCAATTTTTTTCATGGCAAACCAAATTAGCCACTCCACTTTTTAAAGGACTGAACACAATCGTCTCCTCTGTATTAGCTATTGTAAGGGAAAAAAAAGATTTTGGATAGATGAAGTACAGATCCTTCTGAAGTTGACGGTTTTATGGAATTTATTGCCACGTTAATCCTGAGAAAAATTCCCGTATCCCACTTTTTTCTTCTTTTTTTGCGATCCTTTTTTAATCTGTCGCCGATCGTGACGGCGTTTTAAAAATGAGTCGAGCTGAGGTTGCTTGGGGTTTATTCTACTTTTCTCTCTTTTTTTCAGGCAACGCTTAATTTTGATAGAAATGTAACTTTCATTCCGAAAAGCCAACTTCTTTTGGCTATGATGCACACCAGGCTGTTCTCCACAGCTAATATTATCTGACTGACAGTCAGTTTCTCCCTCAAGGTCTTTTGCTTAAGTTGTGCCAAGGAAGAAGAGCCAACGTGGGCAGCCAAAAGGTTTTAGCAGGAGAGGTTTGGGAGAAGGGGACTCAACCATTTATAGGAAGGTGGACTCTGTGTGTGTGTGTTTGTGCGTAGGCTAAAGAAAGGGTAAAACTGATAGGAGGAGGGAAAAACTACAGAAGCAGTTTTGATGCTTCTGGTCGATATCCGAAGGACGCAACCTCTTCCTTTCAAAATTCAGGGTGAACCCTATTTGGATCTGACTCAAATAATTTATTTTTGCCTTCGCAATTATATGAAAAAGACAAAATGAGGCACAACATGAAATGATCACTGAAGGCAAGATGGAAAAAAGAAGGAAAGGAAAACCGATCCTCACAACTGTTCCTCTTGAGCTGAATTCTTCATGCTTCCTCCCTTCTTTCCGAAGGTGAAATCGGTGTCCGGTTTATAGATAATTTTCTCGTTTGAAACCAACGACTCCATCGGCCTTCAAAAAATCCCTCCCTCCCTCTTATTTTTTTTTCTTATTTTTTCTTATTATTATATAAAAGATCTTTCAAACACTTGGAAAACAGCAGATAAAATTCTACTCGTGGGCGAACATGTCTGAACGTACAGCTAATCTATTTTACGAGTTCGTTCGTGTTTTCGTTCGGGGTACGGGCGGACAAGTGATACGCGAAGACTAACGGCTGGATGGTGCACACGTCCTTTACCCCAAAGCCCGCCTCGCCGTGGACGAGACGATTGCCCGTCTCCTGCGCGAAGGGTGACGTTCCCGTTAGTCGCCTCCTCGGTCCAGGTTCTCGATCACGCGAGACAGGCGGATGTTCAGAAGCCTGATCTGGCTGTCGAGGTGGTCGATCTTCTCCTCCAAAGTGTTGTGGCTGTTCTTCCGCCAGTAGAAGCTGACGGGGCCCGTCATGAAGTAGACGGCGACCACGAAGCAGAGGGGAAGGACGGCGTGCTCGGGCTCACTCTCGTATTTCTGCAGGATGTAGACGCAGGAAAGAGCGAAGAGGACGATCCGGATGATCCAGAAGAAACGCCCGCATAGGATGTGCAAGAGATAGAAGAAGAATCCGAGGAGAAGAGACACAAACCAATAAGCCAACAAGATGGCGCCGATCAGCAACAGGGCCCGAGCGGGATTGTTGGCGAGGGAGGTGTGGCTGAAATAATGGGTCAAGTTGGATCCTGGGGAAAAAAAAAAGAAACAAAGCAGAAAACTGATCATCCTGGTTGCTCTTCTCTGAACCTTTTCTTGAGTCTCAACATCTATTTTATAGTGTTTTGAACAAAACTGGATGCAATAAGTGTGGTCTTACTAAAGCTTTGTAGAGTGGTATTTTACCTCCCTTGATCTTGATTGTATCCCTCTATTAATGCAATTTAGGATTGCATTGGCTTTTTTGGCTGCTGCTGCACACTGCTGGCTCCTATTTAGCTGGCTGTCCACTAAGACTCTAAGATCCCTCTCATTCAAAGTGGCAATAAAGTTGTTGTAAGTTCTCAGGTGGATGGCACATAAATTTAATAATCAAATAAAAAGAAATAAAATCTTAAGTAAGCCCCGGGAACACAAGAACTGCCCCAACTACGGTTTTGCCAACCTACCATCAATTCCGAGGACATCTAGAAGATCTGTCCATATTCTCCAAAACGTATCCACTAGAACATCGACTCCGTAGACAAATCGCTCCGTTAGTCTGGAGAAAAACTGGAAAGGCAAAACATAAGAGACTCTTTTCACCCTCTAAAATGTTAAGAGCTTCATAGGAAAGCAATCCATTCTTCTTAAAGCAGGGGTCTCCAACCCCTATGGAGGCTTTTAAGGCTTGTGGACTTCAACTCCCAGAATTCCTCAGCCAGCCAGGGATCTACCCATAGATTGGGCTTGCCTCGCCCCCACAATTGAAAGAGAGAGCGACTAAAGGACACCACGGGAAAGGTGTGTATTTTATGAATCATATCCTGGATTTTGAGCCAGTAGTTACGGACCCAGGGAAAAGTTCCTGCCATGTGCTCTCAACGGTTGAGAAGCTGTGAAACAGCTAAGAACCGATTTCCAGGAAGGAAAAAAAAAAGATCTGGGAAAGCATTTTTGGCCAATGAAGATTAAGCAGAAAAAGATCCCTTGAATTCTCTGGTCTACCTTTGGTTTTGAGTGGTCACCTCCTTCCAAAGGGAAGGAAAAGTGGAAAAGTGCCCTAAGTCTCGGGTGCAAGAGAGAACATGGACGGACCAGGAAGGACAATCAAGGAAATTAAGCCTTCCTTGATACAACTATAACTACCTTCTTCTCGACCCTGAATTCTTCCTCCTGCCAGAATGTTGTCTAAGTATTTCCTCATGGCACTTACTGGGTAATATTATTGATTAATCTCCCCTCTTAATGGGTCCTCCTGGGTTTTTTTAGCAGCCTTGAGTGACTTATTACATGCCATCAAGGATGAAAGAAAGTATTAATATCTAAGAATATGTTCAAGAATGAGATATTGAAGGAACAAAATAGTTAGGATATGATAATGAAGAAAAGGGAACCGGAAAGGATAAGTGTAAAATTACAACAGGGTTTGCGGGAATACCATCCCGGAAATAGACCAGTTCAGAGCTGAAAAGAGATAACCACAATAATAGAAAAGTTAAGAAAGAGAGGCGGAGAGGAGAAGAGAGGAAACGGGAGAGAAGGAAGAAAGACGAAAGGAGAGGAAGGAGGGAAGGGATAGAAAAAGAAGGAGAGAGGGTAGGAGTGGGAAGAGGAAAAGAGGAGTAGGGGAGAGGTGAAGTAGGAAAAGGAAAGGAGAAGAGGAAGGAAGAAAGTAGAGAAGGGAGAGAGGATGAAAAGAAAATACAAATTAGGCATAAGGGATGGTAAGAAAAACAACATGGGATGTATATTTTAACCTTTTATATGGAAAAACAAACATGTAAAAGCGATAAAGATAAATAAGAGTAACTATGTATACCTGTAACTATATGTATAAGACAGGGGTGTCCAAACTTGGGAACTTTAAGACTTGTGGACTTCAACTCCCAGAATTCCCCAGCTTGGGAGTTGAAGTCCACAAGTCTTAAAGTTCCCAAGTTTGGACACCCCTGGTATAAGAGAATAAAAAAAAAACTTTCTATTAAAAAAAAGGATGAAGGAGCAGCACATCTTCTCCTATTCCTTTCCCATCAAGTCATCTTCCCAGTAGGCACCTCAACTGGGCCAACCAGAGCACCGAACACCTCCAGTTGTCACCACGGTGACCACGTTCACTTCCATGGCCAACCCCACCATTTTCAGCTCAACTTTCTAGTAGGCACGCCAAGTGGGCCAACCAAGACACTGAATATCTCCAGGCTTCTCCATCACCATGTTCACTTTCCAGCAGGTTCATCCCCAACTTCGTCACCATCCTCCTCGTCCTCACCACCACCAACCTAACCATCATCACTAACACCACCCGCGAAACAGATTGATGGTCACCTTGTGGACCCCCAACCGAGTCAACCCAACATCTGTAGAGTTTCTCAGTCATTCAGGTCATGGTTGTCGCAAAGGTGCTTTTTTTAGCTATACAATTTGGGATGAAGACCCTTGGAATGGTGCGGGAGTAGGAATGGATTTTCAGAAGAAAAATTGCAGACTCCAGGAACCATTTTCACCACTCAGGTGACCCTGAAGACACAGGGAAACCTCCAGGTGGCTTCAATGACCCTCTAAGACAGTGGTTCTCAACCTGTGGGTCGGGACTCCTTTGGGGGGTCGAACGAACCTTTCAGAGGGGTCGCCTAAGACCATCGGAAAACACATATTTAAAAAAAAATACAGAAAACATAAAATAATTTTATGGTTGGGGGTCACCACAACATGAACTGTATTAAAGGGTCACGGCATTAGGAAGGTTTGAGACCCACTGCTCTAAAAGGATGCAAAGGACCAGCTGTCTGCAAGGAATATAAATCCTTCCATTCCCCACCATCCAGTCAGAGCTGAAGAAGCTTCTTGGATGAGAAGCGAAACGTCTTCAAAAGAAAAAACAAAGTCCAGTTGCCTCCTGGAAAAAAAAAAGCACCTTTGGGGCAGGACACCCAACACCTCTGGTCTACCAGGAACACGTACCATGCTTACTTTTCAAAGAGACCCCCCCAATCATCATCATCCCCTCCCCACCTTCAGATCACCTTGTGGACATCCCCCTCCCCATGAGTCAACCAGGACCCTCAAACTCTTTGGTCATCCTCACCACCATGACCATGTTCACTTCTCAGAAGCCCCCATCATCATCATCATCATCATCATCATCATCATCATCATCATCATCATCATCATCACTACACCCAGCATTGTGCCCTCAAGTCACCTTGTAGGGTCACCCCACCGGCTCAACCAGGACCCCCCCCCCCCTCAACATCTTTGGCCATCTCCATCATCCCTACCAGGTCATCCTCTTCAGCTGGTACCCAAGTGGGTCAGCCAGGACCTTCCCAATCTCCCTCCTGGTCGCCCACGCCAAAGTCAGGGACCCCCTTCTGCACCCCTCCCCCACCAGGCCAGACCCCCTCCCACCCCAGGCCCCTCCTCTTTCCCTCCCCCCCTTTCCCCTCCCCTCTTTGCCCGGGACCCTCCGGGCGCCGCTTACCTTCTGCAGGGCGCGCACGTTCTCCTCGCCCAGGAGGCCGCTGGCGCCCTGGTAAACGCCGCTGGCCGCCCTCCGGAGGCTGTTCTGCTTGTCGGCGCCCCGGGACCCCCGCGCCCCCCGCGCCCCCGGCCCGGACAGCAGCAGCAGCAACAGCAACAGCAGCAGCGCGCCCCGCGCCCCGCTCCGGCTCGCCATGGCGCTCCTGGGTAGCTGGTGCGCTCCAGCCGGGCGCGCTCGGCTCGGCTGGCGGGTTTCCCCCGCTTTTCCCCGCCCAGCCTCGGCTCGGCCGCTCTCGCCCGGCCGGGCAGCGCTCTCTCGCGGCCGAAGGAGGCTCCGGCGGAGCTCCGCGGGGAGAGGAAAAGCCTCCAGGCGCCCCGCGCTCGCCCCGCTCGCCTCTGCGCTCTTGGAGAGGCCCCGGGTCCCTTTTGGCGAGGCCCCCGAGAGGCCAAGGGGGTCCCCGGGATGGGGCTGGCTCTGGGCCAGGCGGCTCGGGGGGCCTTTGGGGAGGGGGCTAAAGGGTGGGGGGAGACATGTGCCTGCCTCCCAAGAGGGGAAAGCGAGAGGAAGAAGGGCAGGAAAAGCAGGAGGGAGGAAAAGGCTGCAGGGAGGAGGAGGAGGAGGCGGTTGCCCAGGTTCCTTTCCAAAGGGAGTTTAGGCAGGGATGGTTGATCTTGTCTAATCGTCGCCCCTCGTTTCACCCAGGTTTCTCTTCGTTTTCACACGTGAATCTCCCTTCTTCTCACATCTATCTTTGTTCATTCACCCTTCCTCCCTCCCTCCCTTTTTCCTCTCTCCCTCCCTCCCTTCTTCCCACATCTATCTTCCTTCTTCTTCCTTCCTTCTTCCCACATCTATCTTCATTCATTCACCTTCCCTCCCTCCCTTCCTTATTCCCATCTATATTCCTTCCTTCCTCCCTGCTTCCCTTCTTCCCACATCTATCTTCATTCATTCATTTGTCCTCCCTCCCTTCTTCCTTCCTCCCTCCCTTCTTCCACATCTATGTTCCTTCCTTCCTTCTTCCCACATCGATCTTCATTCATCCACCCTTCCCCCTCCCTTCTTCCTCCCTCCCTTCCTTCTTCCCACATCTATCTTCATTCATTCCCCCTTCCCTTATTCCTCCCTCCCTTCCTTCTTCCCACATCTATCTTCATTCATTCATTCCTCCTCCCTTCCTCCTTCCCTTCTACCTCCCTCCCTTTTTCCCACATCTCTCTTCCTCCTTCTTTCCTTCTTCTCACATCTATTTTCCTTCCTCCCTCCTTCCTTCCCTCCTTCTTCTCACATCTATCCATTCATTGTCTTCCCCCCTTCATTCCTTCTTCTCACATCTATTTTCATTCATTCATTTGTACTTCCTCCCTCCCTTCTCCCTCCCCCCTCCCTTCTTCCCACATCTATCTTCCTTCCTTCCTCCCTCCCTCCCTCCTTCAACCCACCTTAGGCAAACCAACTAAGTTAACGGTCATCTTGGCTTATATCCGCCATCAGGAAGGGGAGGGGAAGAATTCTGCTGTAGATTTTACTTTACCTATCACTGAACAAACCATCGTCAGTGCAAAGATGAAGGTTTCCCCCCCCCCCTTTAAGCCAACATTTCTCAACCTTGGCAACTGGAAGATGGGTGGATTTCCATTCCCAGAATTCCCCCACCTATCCACCCACCTTCAAGCTGCCAAGGTTGAGAAACTCTGGCTTACACCTGTAATGGTGTGTAATTGTGTAATGGTCTAATGGAGCCAAGAGGTGACCCAAGACTACTCAGCACCTTTGGTGGCCTCCTCAACTCTTCGGTTGAGTCAACATTGCCTTGTCTCCCTGCCCACTTTCTAAATCCACCCATCCAACTTTTCTTTTTTTAGCAACTTTCAAAATATCCAGGCTACTTGGGTTCAAAGGGGATCCTGACCTAACCTCTCTCTCCCCTTTGGGTTTGCCCGCCTGCTCACCCCATCCTGAGCTTCGTGGTCAAAGGATTGCAACAACTCCTTGTTGACTGAAGGTCTCTCTCCTTTTTTAGCCCCAGGGCCGGCCAAGCATTTCCCAAATCCTGCTCCCCAAGGCTGTGTGCAAATCAAAATAAATCAGTTTCCCAAATCCTCCTCTTCCCTATAGCTGAGTGTGCAAATCAAAATCATTCAGTTTCCCAAATCCTCCTTTTCCCTGTGGCTGAGTGTGTAAATCAAAATAAACCAGTTTCCCAAATCCTCCTTTTTCCTATAGCTGCGTGTACAAATCAAAATCATTCAGTTTCCCAAATCCTCCCCTTTCCTATAGCTGCATGTGCAAATCAAAATCATTCAATTTCCCAAATCCTCCTCTTTCCTATAGCTGGGTGTGCAAATCAAAATCATTCACAGTTTCCCAAATCCTCCTTTTCCCTGTGGCTGGGTGTGTAAAACAGTTTCCCAAATCCTCCCCTTTCCTATAGCTGCGTGTACAAATCAAAATCATTCAATTTCTCAAATCATCCTCTTCCCTATAGCTGGGTGTGCAAATCAAAATCATTCACAGTTTCCCAAATCCTCTTTTCCTCGGTGGCTGGGTGTGCAAATCAAAATAAAGCAGTTTCCCAAATCCTCCCCTTTCCTATAGCTGCGTGTACAAATCAAAATCATTCAATTTCCCAAATCCTCCTCTTTCCTATAGCTGGGTGTGCAAATCAAAATCATCCACTGTTTCCCAAATCCTCCTTTTCCCTGTAGCTGGGTGTGTAAATCAAAATAAACCAGTTTCCCAAATCCTCCTTTTTCCTGTAGCTGAGTGTGCAAATCAAAATCATTCAGTTTCCCAAATCCTCCTTTTCCCTGTGGCTGAGTGTGTAAATCAAAATAAACCAGTTTCCCAAATCCTCCTTTTTCCTATAGCTGCGTGTACAAATCAAAATCATTCAGTTTCCCAAATCCTCCCCTTTCCTATAGCTGCATGTGCAAATCAAAATCATTCAATTTCCCAA
>NC_138564.1:4008071-4066018 GCF_964273705.1 Natrix helvetica
GAGACAATGTGGCATCCTCACTGTCCCAAATGTTGGAGCTGGTCCAATTCTCCCCCCCCCCCCCACTTCCAGTTCATCTCACTCATCTAGCATGTTGAAGAGAAGCTTTAAATGAACCTGTCGGGCGTGTTGCACGGGCCCAGCCATTCTGCATCCCACCCACATATTTTATCCCTTCCCACAACAGTCTTTAGCCCGGGGCTGATGCAAGATCGGAGCCTTGCTGCAATCCCAGGAGCCACCAGGGGACAACTGCCTGGCCCGAATCCTGACGTGATTTGCAAGCCGGCAGGGTTTACCTGTGAGCAGGGGCCTTCACAGGTGTGCTTGCCAGCAGAGAAACACCCCGTAAGACTTTATAAACATGCCAGGCACCCATAGCCGCTTTGTCAGGCAGACGGTGGCCATCAAACTTCAATAAGCCTATAATGAAATAAATAAACGTGGCCTCCGCTGTGGGGTGAAAAAAAAATCCATTTTTTTTTGCCTTGCAACCAATACCATCCCCAGAATGAAACAGTGCAATTGTCATGTGGATTTCAGCCCCGACTCTCTGGGAACTGTGTCATCTAGAGAAAATCTGGGTGCTTTTTAAAAAAATTTAAATTATTCCAAGAAACTGGGCCTCTAGTCCTCAAGGATTGTACAAATCAGCGTTTTGCATTGGGCTTGGAAATGTCTTTTTGCTGCAGTTCAACGCAGCTTAGATCAGCTGCCTGCTTCTCTTCCCTTCGCCTTTCCTCTCTCTCTCTCTCTCTCTCTCTCTCTCTCTCTCTCTCTTTCTTTCTTTGCAGGCTGAAATCCATAGAAAAGAGGGGAAAAATGGTGGTGTGTGAATGCTGTCTTGTGTGTTTTGATTCCCCGAAGAGGGCAGGTTGTGTTTTTCCATGTGCCGAGCGAGGCTTGGTGCTTTTTATATTGGGAACGGCGCCAGTGTGCTGTAAAAAAAGGAACGTTTAATAAGATTTCTCCTTTCTTACAATGGGGGGGAGGGGGGGAAGAATTTTAGGCGGTTGATTTTTGCATCGATCAAAAATAGGACAGCTACCTAGGAGATTCTGAGCTACAGGTAGTGCTTGACTTGCAATAGTTCATTTCGTGACCATTCAGAGTTACAACGGCATTGAAAAAAAAAAGCTGATTTATGACCGTTTTTCACACTTCGTTGCAGAATGATCAAAATTCCAGTGTTTGGGAACTGTCTCACGTTTATGACGGTTGCAGTGTCCAGGGGTCAGTCACGCAATCCCCTTTTGCGACCTTCTGACAAGCAGAGCCAGAGTCACTTAACAACCTAACTTAATAACTAGAGGGATTCACTTAGCGATGGTGGCAAGAAAGGTCGTAAAATGGGGCAAAACTCACTTAACAACCGTTTTACTTAGCAATAGACATTTTTGGGCTCAATCAATGGTGCTCGTAAGTCGAGGACTACCCATACAGCTCCTACGGGGAGAGGCGTTGGGTCTTGTAGTTCTGTCTACTGGCTATTTGGGACACTACAGCTTTCCCCGTTTGTCCCCTAAAGTGTCAATGCATATGTGATACACAACAAATTTGATCCATTGGAAATATCTTGCAATGCTATATTTATTTCATTTGGGCCTTCTATTTATCCATGAATAGATGAATAGAATAGAATAATAGAAGAGAGGAGAGGAGAATAGAATAATAGAAGATAAGAGAGTAGAATAGAAGAATAGAATAGAATAATTGAATAGAATAGAATAAGAGAAGAGAAGAGAAAAGAATAGAATAGAAGAAAAGAGAAGAGAATAGTAGAATAACTGGGCAACTGTTTTCTCTTGATATTCTTGATGTGGAAAATAAATGCAAAATATCACAGACAGATAGGGAAGTTTGCTTCTTTTTGCAAACTTGTTAACTTTAAAAAAAAAGATGTGCAAAAGCATCTATTGCCCTGCTTTTCACGTTTTTGCTTGGTTGTTGCTGAAGTTTGCAAGTGTGATCTTGGTATGGGGTTTGTGAAATGGAGGCTGGAAAATAAATTAGGTAGCATCCCTGGGTTAGTTTCCAAGCAATTTTTGTGTGTGTGTGCTTGCTTCGAGTAAACAACGATGCTAGTGCAAACAGATAACTCTGATGTTCAGAGACCTGGAAAAGTAAATATGGATTTGGTAAAACCTGAGATACAGGAAGTCCTCATCTTACAACCATTCATGTCGTGGCCATTTGAAGTTACAAAAACGTAACCTTTTTCACACTTACGACCATTGTAGCATTCCCCAGGGCCACACGATAAAAATTCAGACGCTTGGCAACTGACTCATATTTACGACGGTTGCCCAGGCGTTGCGCGATCCCCGTTTACGACAAGCAGACTAAGTGAGGATTCACTTAACAACCGTGTGACTGACTTAATAACTGCAGTGATTCACTTAACAACTGTGGCAAGAAAGGTGGGGGAGGGAAACCCACCAAACAGCTGTCTTGGTTAACAACAAACATGTCTGGCTAACATATTAGATAGGTTAATGTAATAAAGGATAAAGAAGATGCAGAATATTTTTTCAATTTGGGATTTGTTTTATCAGTGGTTAGATAATAAAAATAGAAATTAGAAGAATACTATTGTATAAAAGCAAAGAATATTATTATTACCAGTATTATGCATATGTAAAAATGACCCAGGTAATATACGGTTTATTAAATACCTACATATGTTAAAGAAAAATGTGTAAATAAAAATACTAAAAAAAAAAGCTTGGGCTCAATTGTCATAAGTTGAGAATTACTCTGTTTTTCCTGAAAAATAAGCCCTCCCCTAAAATATTTAAATGCATGCACAGGGGGTCCCTGCCATTTCCTGGGGGGGGAGATATGCCCCATGCGTCTCATGTACCTGTTATCCACACAGAACCGCCTCGCGGAGGCCACTACCGCAAACCCTAGCTACCGCGCCCCTTCTCTCTCTCTTTTTAAAAAAAAAATGATTTACAAACATGTAAAATACACACACACAAAACTGAGACGTATGCCACATGTACACAATACAATACGAACAGGAACTTCCTGTTCTTTCTTTTCTTTTTTTAATAAATAATTTTTATTAAATGTTTTGGTCTTTAAAAGCAACAGGGAAGACACAGCAAAGAAAAAAAGACACAATAAGACAAAACAAAACACCGAACATAGATAACAATGTACAGTAATTTTGCAGATTTCTCTTATCGGATTTCCTTCTTAGCTTTTATAATTCTCCTTGCTGCATTGCCTTCCTCTCGCTATAACCTTGTCCTATGATTTAACAAACATAGTATTAACACTTAACACTTCCTGTTCTTTCCCTTCTGTTATATTTCATTTGCATTCCACCATTCTTAGCCCTCTTATCTTACTCCTCTGTCTGCTATATTGGCTGATTGCCTCTAGTAAATTTAATACAATACAATACAATAGTAGAGTTGGAAGGGACATTGGAGGTCTTCTAGTCCAACCCCCTGCCTAGGCAGGAGACCCTATACCGTTTCAGACAGATGGCTATCCAACATCTTCATTAAAACCTCCAGTGTTGGGGCATTCACAACTTCTGGAGGCAACTTCTGTTCCACCGATTAATTGTTCTGTCAGGAAGTTTCTCCTCAGTTCTAAGTTGCTTCTCTCCTTGATTAGTTTCCACCCATTGCTTCTTGTTCTACCCGCAGGTGCTTTGGAGAATAGTTTGACTCCCTCTTCTTTGTGGCAACCCCTGAGATATTGGAACTCTGCTATCATGTCTCCCCAGTCCTTGTTTTTAAATCGCTTGGATACGTATATATGTGTTAATTCTCCTTAACTACTACTTTTGAGCTTTGTTGTCTTCCTTCATTGATCCTTGTTTCTCTCCTCCATCCACCTATACCATTTATCCCATATTTGGTAGTATTCTGTTTCTTCTTTTCCCTGGATTTCTTTTGTTAATTTGTCCATTTCAGCATAGTCCATCACCGTTCTTATTATTTCCTCTTCGCTTGGAATTATTTGTTGTTCTCTTAGTGGCGGACGCAAAAGGAGCAGGCTGCCCAGTGACGCTAGGGATGGCAAGAGTGTGCCAGAAACAGAGACAGAACTTCTGGCCCTCTCTGGATCAGCTGAGCCGCGGGCCGAGGTTAAGGGGACCTCCTGCACCTCCAAAATAATAAGAGCTCCCCGAAAATAAGGCCAAGCGTTTATTTCAGGGGGGGGGGTGTCAAAAGAAAATAAGACCCCTGTCTTATTTTGGGGGAAACACGGCACCTTGTCCTAACAAGCCAACTTGAAGGGTGAGAGGAGTAGAATTGGGGTGTCCCGTGGTACCCTTGGCATTGCGCAGACATGGGCTTCACTTTTGTAAATAAAACATTATGAATCCTGTAAATTTTTTATCTTGTACATTTTTAATCTTGTAAGTAATCCTGGAAGAATATTGTTTAATTACACACACACACACACACACACCCTTTCTCTCCCCCCCGCCCCTTCCCAGTTATACATCTCTTCCTTGTTATTCCCCCCCTGGGAAATAAAAGGAGAGCAAATAAACCAGAAGCAATCTCTAGTTTCCTTTCGTAATTTCAGAGATCTGGTTTGTTTGCCTGGGGGTCTCACCAGAAGCCAAGATGGAGCTATCCATTGACTGCTAAATCACGAAGAGAAAAATAGTACCTTTGGCTTCCTTCCTTTCAAGCATTAGCCGAAACCCAGAAATTATTTATCTGATTTTATTGGGCTTAGCATTTTTAAAAAATTAATGTTTAAATTTTATTTTTATATAAGCAATCCATTTTCCATTAACCACTGCGTCGTCCGGGTATACATATTTTGTGCCAACGTTAAAATATACAATTTTATTCATAATTTAATCTCATTTTAGCCTTACTTTCCAATATCTTAAAATATCTAATATTACGACAATCCCATTGTAACTTATTTAAATCTATTAGTTGTTGGGCTTTGCATTAAAGGCGCTAGAGAGAGAGAGAGAGAGAGAGGGGGAAGGGAGCTGTTTGTTCCCAAAAAGTAAATATGGAAGCAATGATTTTTAATTTTTCTTTGCTCAGGCCTGACAGGTGGCATCTGCATCCGATGCCATGTGCGAGCAGATGGAGAGCAAAACTTGTAAAAATGTTTGATTTGGACGGCTTAATTTGCTTTGCTTGAGAAAAAAAGAAGGAAAGTGGTAGAGTTTAAACAGAGTGGAAAAGGACTCTAGTTTAAGCCGCCGTCGGAATGGGTTTTTTCTGTGGAAAATCATTATAGAGGGGGTTTTAACGTGTGTGTTTGTGTCTTTCTTTTTACTTCCAGCCAACTACAACGAGTTTTACCAGTGGTCTGTACAGCATTATTCGGATTTCTGGGCAGAGTTTTGGAAATTCAGTGGGATTGCCTTTTCTCGCCTGTATGATGAGGTAAGATGACAGAATAACAGAGTTTGAAGGGACCTTGGAGACCTTCTAGTCCAACCCCCTGCTCAGGCAGGAAAACCTATACCCGTGATGGCAAGCCTATGGCACATGTGTCAGAGGTGGCACGCAAAGCGCTCTCTGTGGGTACGTGCGCCGTAGCCAGCTACCCTTCTGGTTTCCGGCGCATCGGCCAGCTGTTTTTTGCGGGCATCGGCGTACCGAAAAACAGCTTGAAAATGACCTGGAAAACAGCCAAAAAAACAGGCATGCATTTGCCCGACAGCTTGTCTTCGGATTTCCGGGGCTCTGGCATGTGTGAAGACCAGCTGGGCGGCGTGCATGCACATGTTGGAAACCCGCTGGCCGGCGATCTGGTGCACATACATGCATGTCGTGTTTGCACACGCGTTTTGGTTCGGCCACTCGGTACCGAAAAGGTTCACCACCGCTGCCCTATACCATTTCAGACAAATGATTTTTCAATCTCTTCTTCCAAAATTGCAGTGATGGAGTACCCACCATTTCTGAAGGCAAGTTCTGTCCGACTGGTTCATTGTCCTGTTAGGAAATTCCTCCTTAATTCCAGGTTGCTTCACCCCTGGATTAGTTTCTATCCGTTGCTTCTTGTCCTGCCTTCAGGTGCTTTGGATAATAGGTTGACTCCCTGTTCTTGGTGGCCACCCCTGGAGATATTGGGACACAGCTGTTTTTCGATCGATCGATTATCCAGGTTAATTGGGGACTGAGTCACGCAGAGGCTGGTGGGTGTGGCTTTCCACCTGATCCGAGGTCATCTTCTCCAGCTTGGGTGAGCAAAGATGACCGGTGTCCTTGCCATCATTGGAGCAAGTCAATATCTCCACTTTCCTGGCCTTTCCAAGGGAGAAAGTCTGTAGAGATTCTCAGTCCTCCAGGTCCTGGTGCTTTTTTCAGGAGGCAACTGGACATTCTTGGTTTTTCTTTGAAGACGTTTCGCTTCTCATCCAAGAAGCTTCTTCAGCTCTGACTGGATGGTGGGGAATGGAAGGATTTATGCTCCTTGCTGGTCATTTGCATCCTTTTAGAGGGCCGTTGAGGCCACCTGGAGATTTATCTGTGTCCTCAGGGTCACCTGAGTGGTGCAAATGGTTCCTGGAGCCTGCAATTTTTCTCTCTCTGGAAATCCATTCCTACTCCCACCCCATTCAAAGGGTCTTCATCCCAAATGGTATAGCCAAAAAGTCTTTGTAGAAGTCTTTCTTGGTTTTTCTTTGAAGACGTTTCTCTTCTCATCCAAGAAGCTTCTTCAGCTCTGACTGGATGGTGGGGAAGGGAAGGATTGATGCTCCTTGCAGACAGCTGGTCATTTGCATCCTTTTGGAGTAGTGGTTCCCAACCTTTTGTTGTCCATGTCCCACCTAAGCATCTCTAAAATCCCGATCCCCCTCCCCTCCCCTGTGACATTTAATTCTTACTCTACTCAAAAAGTGAACTCTGCTCGTGCGGAGGAAGCCTAAAAGGCCATTCACTTGGTTTAAACAAGGATCCAATTTCCCCCATTAAAAATCAAATTTCCTCCTGTGGGGTGTGGGCCCCCCATTGGGAACCACTGTTTTAGAGGATCTTGGAAGTTTTACCTGAAAAAGCCCCTTTGGGACAACCATGGCCTGGAGGACTGAGAATCGCTACAGATGTTTAGCTACACAATTTGGGATGAAGACCCTTGGAATGGTGCGGGAGTAGGAATGGATTTCCAGAGGAAAAAATTGCAGGCTACAGGAACTATTTGCACCACTCAGGTGACCCCCCTGAGGACACAGAGAAACCTCCAAGTGACCTCAACGACTCTCTAAAAAGGATGCAAATGACCAGCTGTCTGCAAGGAAGATCAGTCCTTCCATTCCCCACCATCCAGTCAGAGCTGAAGAAGCGTCTTGGATGAGAAGCGCAACGTCTTCAAAAGAAGAAAAAGTAAGAAAGTCCAGGAGGGAGGAGCCGAAGTCGTGACGACACGACGTGCAATCTCAATGCTCTGAGATCGCAATCGATACTTTTGCCACTGGGTGGTCCGAACGGACCTAAACCCATCCCGCAGAGACGGCGAACAGGAAGAATACGTCCAGTTGCCTCCTGAAAAAAACACCTTTGGGACAACTATGAGGGAAGCTCCGTAGATCTCCAACAAGGTCATTGCAAAGTTGACTTTTGAGTTGAAGCTCTGCTGAAGTTGGTGGACGTAGGTTGTGTTCTCGGCCATGCGTGGAAGAGTGCCAGCAGGTGTTTTTGACTTCCAATCTGGTCTGGGAGTTTCCTAAAAGTCTAAATATGAAGAATTTGGGCCTTAATTGGCATTTTTTTTCCAGGTCAGGTAAAGTTGAAAGGTTCTATAGGTAGTTCTTAACTTAACGACTGCAATAAGAACTGGAAAATTCATTGTTGAGTGGTGCGGACGTTATGTGAGGCATCGCTGGATTTTATGGCCTCTTTTTTTTTGCCGTAGTCATTCAGTGAATCATGGTTATTAAGCAAACCATGGTGTGGTTCGCAGCTTCCCCATTGATGTTGCTTGTCAGAAGCAAGCTGGGAAAGTCTCAAATGGCGACTGCGGGACTCTGTGACCATCATAATGTGTGGCGGTGGCCAAGTGCCCGGAATTTTATCATGTGACTGTGGGGAATGCTGTGGCAGCCATAAGTGCGAGGACTGGTCATAAGTTATTCATTTTACTGCTGTCAGAACTTCAAACGGTCACTAAACAGTCATAAGTTTGAGGACTACCTGTAGTTTTCTTAGCAGAAGGCAACCAATGCCTTCTTCCAAAGGACTTTTTAAAAAAAATGTGCCCATCCGGTTGGATTTCCTGGTGGTGCCCCATCCCAGTAATAACCCAGTCTGATCCTGTTTTTTCAGGGGGGGGATGCATTCATCTAACTGGACTTAATGGAGCCCCCCAGCTGGTGAGGAGGGGCCGAGAAAGACCCTCATAATATTGATCCTTTGTGCCCTACATGGCTGCAGCAATTTCTCTTAAGGATGCTGGATGTGTTCCCACCAGGTGATTGATCCCTCCAAGAGCATCGCGGATGTTCCCGAATGGTTTAAAGGCAGCCGCTTAAACTATGCCGAAAACCTCCTGAAACACGAGGAGAACGATAAAATCGCCCTGTATGCCGCACGTGAGTCCCCTGTGCGAATCTTCATAATTGCTGGATATACGACTATTCACATCTCTCTTCTTTCTTTCTCTCTCTCCCTCTTTCTCTCTCTTTCTCTGCCTCCCTCTCTTTGTCTCTCTTTGTCTCTTTCTCTGCCTCCCTCTCTCTCTCTCCCCCTTTTCTCCCTCTTTCTCTCCCTCCCTCCCCTCTCTGTCTCTTTTTCTCTCCCCCTTCTGTTCTTTCTCTCCCTCCCTTTCTCTCTCTTTGTCTCTCTTCCTCTTTCTCTCTCTCCCTCTCTCTCCCCCTTTCTCTCTCTTTCTCCATCTTTCTCTCTATTTCTCTCCCTCCCTCCCCTCTTTCTCTTCCTCTTTCTCTCTTGCTTTTTCTCTTTCTCCCTCCCTCTTCTTCTCTGTCTTTCTTTTTCTCTTTTCCTCCCACACTCCCCCACATTCCTTCTCCCTCCCTCTCATTCTCTCTTTGTCTCTCCCTCCCTCCCTCTCCCCGCTCTCTCTTTATCTCTCTCTCTCTCATTCTCTGTCTCTTTCTCTCTCCCTCTCTCTCTCCCTCTCTCTCTTTCTCCCCTTCTCTCCCTCTCTCTCCCCCTCTCCCTCCTTCTCCCCGCTCTCTCCCTCTCCCTCTTTTCTCCCTTCCTCTCTCTCTCATTCTCTCTCTTGTCTCTCTCTCTCTCTCTCTCTCTCTTGTTTCTCCCCCTCTTTCTCCTCCTCTCTCTTCCTCTCTCTCTCTTCCTCCCTCTCTTTCTCCCTCTCTCCTCCTTGTCATCATCATTAGCAGTCGTGCGGGAATAATTTTTCGTTACCTTTTAGGAACCCCACTCTTGTTTACAGGGCGTGATTTCCTTGTGGTCTCCCATCCCTGCTTCCTTTAAAAAAAAAATCCTTCTCAAGCATTCCTCCATCCAATCCATCAACTCTTTCATTACAGGCTGCAGGAATACTTCCTGTCTGCAAAAAAACCTCTTGTCATTGTGTGTTCTGGGATTGTCTGTGTGTCTCTTTTTCTTCCTTGGGGGGGGTGTCTGTATCCCCCCCCCCTGCTCTCTCCCTTGATGGCTGGAGTTGCAGAAGGCAAGGGTACTCTTCCCCACACCATAATCGCCCCAAACTTTCAGGGGCCAAGTCTTTTAAGTACCGCTGCAGACATACTCTGCTGTTTATGCATCTTGCCTTTGGCTCCTTTCCACACCTGTATGCTATCCAAGTTGCTAAAAAGCCCCGTTAAGCCCCAGCCAGACCCACCTCTCTGCCTTGCCTCCCCCAGCCCAAAAATTTTGCAAGTTGTGTTCTGTTAACTTAGTAACGATTTGCATGAGAACAATCGGGAACTTTGCCTGTTCTTGCTCTAGTCATTATTTTTGGAACCTGGGAAAGAAAGAAAAAAAAATGCACCCTGGATTACATTTGAAGGTGTGAAGGTTGGACTCTCCCACAAGGAGCAGCCGGGGTGGGGTGGGGTGGGGGAGAAACAGCCTTGGTTTTAGGATGCCCATGTACAGTAGTGGCCAAAATTGTGGAAACCTTTTGGGGAAAGTGTACAGTATGTTTGAGGTTGGATGGCTGATAATAACACCACTTTTATTTGAAGTAGCCCCATAACATTATATATCAATGGAGAAATAATTTAATCAAGAAGGCAATGCAATAACTTTTTTAAAAAAAATAGTTTTTATTAAACGTTTTTACCTTTAAAAACAGAAAGAAAAACACAACAAACAAAAAAAGAAGAAAAAAGACAAATATAACAATATAAAGCAGATATTCATCCTTCTGTATCAGCATTCATGTTTAGCCTTTGTACTTCTCCATTCTCCATTGCCTTTCGATCGATTTTAACTTCTCTAATAATGTAATAACCGTAGTACTAACACTTGTAATAATTGTTCACGTCACCATTATATTTACGTTGTAGTCAATACTTTAGGTTTGATAGTAATTAGTAACTTTGGTTAATTTTTATTCAATACTAGTTTAGAAAGAAACCCCCACAAACAAAGACTTCTATTTCTTGTTTTGGCTTCTGTTTTCTAGCCCCATAAATTCTATTCCATATTTTATAAACATCCGATTCTTCTCTTATCTTTTGTAATGCAATAACTTTTATGAAGGATTTGCCATTAGAACAGCAGTTATAAAGAAGAAAAGTGAAACATGTAGAAAAAACGAGACATATAAAAATTATCCCCATGTCAGTTAATACTTAGTTGGGTAAACTTTAGCATGAATTGCGGCTTTACAACGTCTTCCCATGGAGTGAACCACATTTTTTAGTTCTGCAGCTGTTATAATGTGAAACCAAGATGGAATGATGGCTTCTATTAACTGGGTTTTATCGCTGGCTATATTTGGCTATAACTTTTCATAGAAGAGATCTTTGAACAAACTTCATTGCATTGCATTCTTGATTAAATGATCTTTCCACTGATATATAATTTCATGGTACTACTCTAAAAAAAAACGTGAGGTATTAGCCATCAAACCTCAAAAATACACATTTCCCAAAAGGTTTCCACAATTTGGGCCACTGCTGTAGAAAATTGTGGGTTTTGTGAATCCAGAACTACCGTATTTTTCAGATTATACGACGCACCGGTGTATAAGGTGCACCATGATTTTGAAGAAGTACATTTTAAAAAAATGTTTTTGCACTCTGCACGCCTCATTTTTTGCAAAAAAAAAAAAAAAAAGGCATGCACAGGCTTGTAGAGTGCCCGGGGCCTGGGGGCGGAGCAAAAAGGAGCTCATTTTTGCCCTCCCCAGCCCCCAGGAGCACTTTGCAAGACTCCCAAACCATCTGCGCGTCCATTTTTGCGAAGGGGCGGAGTTTCGATAGGCCAAAAATGCTGAATTCAGTGTATAAGACACCCAGATTTTCATCCTCTTTTTTTGGGGGGGGGGGGAAGGTGTGTCTTATACTCTGAAAAATACGGTAGTTGGCTGGGCCATATCCCCCAGTCTTCGAAGGGAGCAGATAAAGAATAGGGGTCGACTTGGGAGTAAGGCCACAGGTGGACAATGAATGGCCCCTCCCAGAGGAAATAAAAGAGGAGCGAAAGGGGAGTGGAGTTTGCAGGAGACAATTAGTTCACTTAATTGGTTCGTGACTCTCCGAGATTCCTCGCCAAGTTCTGCAGATCTCAGCCTGGCAGCTCTCCGAGCCAGATAAGGTCTGTGACTGTAAATCCTCCCTTGAAAGACTTTGCTGGATGTGAATGAGCAGAATTCACAGTCAATTAATAAAAGGGGGTTTTGTCTTCAGAGGTTAATATAATATATTATTTGTTTTGACTTCTGGCTGTCAACCTGCAACTGGATCTGATCTCGTTTCCCCAGGGGAAGGCAAGGAAGAGATCGAAAAAGTGACTTTTGAGGACCTGAGGCATCGGGTGGCTTTCTACGCTGCAGCCATGAGGAAGTTGGGGGTGCGGCCCGGAGACCGAGTTGTGGGTGAGTCCCCCTTCTCCTTCCAGCAATTCCTTTTTTAACCAGGATGTGCAAATATCAGATCTGACCTTCTTAAGAAGCTCTGCAGAAAGGAACACACAATGTGGCACAGCTGCCAGCAGATTCGGACCATGAGAAGGTTGGGGAGGAAGATGGGCCAGTCCTGGAGTCTGGGGAAGGCTCTGACGAGGGCTCTGGGTCGGAGGCAGAGAGGGGGCCAGGGCCGTCTGACAGTTCTCAGCTGCCTTTGGAGTCAGACTTCAGTGGGGCAGACGAACAGCTGGAGCCTGTTCCTTATATGTGCATGAGCAGAGCTGCCAGGAGAAGGGAAGAGCTAAAGAACAAGGGTCGACTTGGGAGTAGGGCCACAAGGGGACGATGAATGGCCCCTCCCAGAGGAAATAAAAGAGGAGCAAAAGGGGAGTGGAGTTTGCAAGAGATAATTAGTTCCCTTAATTGGTTTGTGACTCTCTGAGGCTCCTTGCCAAGTTTTGCAGATATCGGCCTGGCAGCTCTCCAAGCCAGAGAAGGTCTGTGACTGTAAATCCTCCTTTGAAAGACTTTGCTGGATGCGAATGAGCAGAATTCACAGTCAATTAATAAAAGGGGTTTTTGTCGGGACCAGGAGTTGGCTTCAGGCTCTTGGGAAGCCTCAGTCAGAACACCCACAGAAGAGGCGCCTGGAAGACAGGTTGGGCGACTTTTAGCCAAGGGTTGCCGAGATGAGACAGGAGAAAGCGATGGGTCATTAAAATCAAAACTCTTCCAATAAACGGCAAGTTGAAAAACAGGTCTCATTGAACCAAAGAAAGTGTGGGAGACTTTGCTGAACCTTCTGGGAGGGGGACACACATTCGTAAAATGCATGTTTGGGCTGGAGGGGAAGCTGGGGGTTTTACGACGCCCATTATGGGAGAAGAAGAGGAAGAAAATTAGAAGAAGAGAATCTTTGTAGATCAGGGTGGAACGGTGGGGTCCTTGGTGCTCTCTAAGTGTGGTGGTTTTCTTGCAGGCATTTCACGACCCAACTAGGTAACATCATCAGTGCTAGAAGGAAGAGGACTGTGGGGTTTTTGGGCCCCTCTGAACTTGGTTGTTTTTTTGCAGACATTTCATTACCCAACTAGGTAACATCATCAGTGCTAGGAGGAGGAGGAGGACTGTGGGGTTCTTGGTGCCCTCTGAGCATGGTTGTTTTTTTGCAGACGTTTCATTACCCAACTAGGTAACATCATCAGTGCCAGAAAGCAGTGGGGTTTACAAAGTACAGCAGAAGGAGAATGTGGGGAGGAGGAGGAGGACAACAACTGAGGGGTCCTTGGTGCTCTCTGAGCTTGGTGGTTTTCTTGCAGGCATTTCATGTCCAAACCAGGCAACAACCCACTGATGATGTTACCTAGTTTGGTCATGAAACGTCTGCAAGAAAACCACCAAGCTCAGAGAGCACCAAGGACCCCCCTATCTTCCTCCTCCTCCTCCTCCTCCTCCTCCTCCTCCTCCTCCTCCTCCTCCTCCTCCTCCTCCTCCTCCTCCTCTTATTCTTCTTCCTTCTCCTCCTCCTCCTCTCCACAAAACCCCTCCCTCTTAGCATTGATAATGTTCCCTAGTTGGGTCGTGAAACGTCTGCAAGAAAACCACCAAGCTCAGAGAGCACCAAGGACCCCCCCATCTTCCTCCTCCTCCTCCTCCTCCTCCTCCTCCTCCTCCTCCTCCTCCTCCTCCTCCTCCTCCTCCTCCTCCTCCTCTCAATAAGTAGTCCTCCTTCTGGCACTGATGAGGTTACCTAGTTGGGTCATGAAACGTCTGCAAGAAAACCACCAAGCTCAGAGAGCACCAAGGACCCCCCCATCTTCCTCCTCCTCCTCCTCCTCCTCCTCCTCCTCCTCCTCCTCCTCCTCCTCCTCCTCCTCCTCCTCCTCCTCCCCCTCCTCTTATTCTTCTTCCTTCTCCTCCTCCTCCTCTCCACAAAACCCCTCCCTCTTAGCATTAATAATGTTCCCTAGTTGGGTCGTGAAACGTCTGCAAGAAAACCACCAAGCTCAGAGAGCACCAAGGACCCCGTAGGAGGAAAACTGCCAGTCACGCTGCTGCCCAGCACACCTTCACCTCTTGCACAGACCACAGGCCTCCGTTTGACCTCTTGTGCCCTCCAAAGTCAAGATGGGCAGCTGATACCTCGGGGTTGACCTGCCGTTGTGTCCTTGGGTCCCTTGCCCCATCATTCCTGGTGTTGCAATGCAGCCATTGACACCTCTTGCATGAGGTTGCACTGGATTTTCCCCTTTGGGGAAGGTCTTGAGTAACGGGGCCGGTGAGGCTTGGAACTGCCAAAAAGAAAATATGTGGCAACGTAATCCGTATTTATGCCTAGTCCTCGTCCTTCATCCATTGGGTTTGTTTGCACGTGTTGATTTAGCTGGAATGGTTTCAGTGGGTTTGAAATGCTCCCGAAGTAAGATTAGAAGTAGAGTTAGCGTTTCCCACTGAATTCACAGTCATATGCATTAGAGGTAGTCCTCGCCTTAAAACCACAGTCCTCTAGCGACTGCTCGAAGTTGCATCAACATTAAAGAATAGAATAGAGTAACAGAGTTGGAAGGGACCTTTTGGTCATCTAGTCCAGCCCCCTGCCCAAGCAGGAGACCCTACACCTTTTCTGACCAATGGCAGTCCTCCAGTCTCTTCTTTAAAGCCTCCAGTGATCAAGCTCTCACAACTTCCGAAGGCAACTTCTGTTCCATGGGTTGATTGTTCTCAGAAAATGTCTCCTTATTTCTATGTTGAATCTCTCCTTGGTCAGTTTCCATTCATTATTCCTTGTCTGGCCTTTAGATGCTTTGGAAAACAGCTTGACCCCCTCCTCTCTGGGGCAGCCCCTCAAATATTGGAAGACTTCTATCCTGTCTCCCCTGTTCCTTCTCTTCACTAGACTAGCCATGCCCAGTTCCTGCAACCGTTCATTGTAGGTTTTAACCTCCACTCCCCTCATCATCCTGGTTGCTCTTCTCTGCACTTTTTTTAGAGTCTCGACCTCTTTTTTATAGTGTGGTGACCAAAACTGGATGCAATATTTTAGGTGTGGTCTTACTAAGGCTTTGTAGAGTAGCATTAGTACCTCCCTTGATCTTGATTGCATCCCTCTGTTAATGCAATTTGGGATTGCATTGGCTTTTTTGATTGCTGCTGCACACTGCTGGATCATATTTAACTGGTTGTCCACTAAGACTCCAAGATCCCTCTCCCAGTCACTGCTATTAAAGCCAGGTTTCACCCAGCCTATATGTGTCCTTTTGGTCCTTGTTTTTGGACAAGGACTTTACTTTTCTCTAGTTGTGGGAGCTTCATCACTGGAGGCTTTCAAGAAAAGAGTGGACTGCCATCTGTTAGAAATGGTGTAGGGTCTCCTGCTTGGGCAGGGGTTGGACTAGATGACCTACAAGGTCCTTTGCAACTCTGTTCATCTAATGTAACCAAAATAAGATATGACCCGCTTAACATTTGGCTTGAATGCTGGAGTCCCGTTTTGGTCGTAAGTAGGGGATTAACCTGTTAACCATCGCATAGATTTTTGTGGTCTGGGTTGAGCAGGATTGTCAAACTACTCGTTAGTTACACAACTGAGGTTTGTGGCTCGAACCAGCCAGGCCTGATCTGAGGACTATCTCTTGGCTTAGTAAGGAGGTGATTCAGGCTCCTGTCAGGTTTCAAAATGTGCCACCGAGCCCGAAGGACCAGTTTGGGGGCTGGGTCCCCTCGAGGAATCCCATCTGCCACCGAAAACCTAATAATTTCCCAGGATCTTCAGTGACCTCCTGGGTGCAGGTCCTCCTTCCTCGTTGGGTTGGTGGGCTTTTTAAAAGACAAGGGGAGGACGTGGGGGCTTCCCCTTCCTCTTCCTGGACTCGGTTTGGGGTTGTGCAAACTTCTGGCCTTTGTGCAATTCACCTGGGTTGTGTTACCTGTCGGGGGAGTCGGCAGGAAGAAGCGATGATGCAATATACGCCTTGCAGGTAGGAGGCAGCATGGATGGTTTGGGGACCTTTGGATGATTTGATCTGATGCGGCTTTTACTTCCTTAGTCCCTTGGTGATGTTCTGAGCCAGCCTTAGCAGAAGCAAGAGACACTCCTGGTCACAAAAAAGCCCTCTTTATTTTACCTCTTGTGAATTAATGGCATTTACACACCGAAAAGTCCAGGCAATAGTCCTTCAAGGAGTTAACTGCAGTACAGACCTTATCAGTTCCTTGTGATAATTGCGAGGCCGTAAGTTCCCAGCTGAAAGGCTGCAAATTAAGTTCTGGCAAGCAGTCTTTGTGGCACGAAACACAATGAGCAAAATCTTCAGAAATATGAACGGTTGTCTCCTACGACCACCACTCCCCCTTCATTCTATTTATTCCCCAGCCGGGGAGGGGTCATTCAGCATCCATGTGTGCTTTGTTTCCCGAGTGGACTCCTTGTCCTCAGTTGTTCACCTCTCCAAACTGCTCTGCCCATGCACACATCTGGAACAGGCCCCAGCTGTTCTTCCTCCTCACTCATCTCAGCCTCCAAAGGCAGCTGCCTCTCCGGTGGCCGGGAAATGTCGGATGGCCCTGGCTCTATCTCATCCATCAGAGCCTTCCCCAGACTCCAGAACTGGCCCAGGTTCCTCCCCAGACTCCTCATCGTTGCCACCTCCTCTTGCAGCTGGCGGGCCACAACAGGTAACTTAATACCCATCCTTCATCCCTTCCTCTTCCGTTTTTGCAACTGTTCCAGGTTACCTGCCCAACGGGATACATGCTGTGGAGGCCATGCTCGCTGCTGCCAGCATCGGAGCCATCTGGAGTGCGACGTCCCGGATTTTGGCATCAACGTGAGTGACCCTCGCTTATCTCCTTGTTCCCAAATCCCCATTCTACATTTGCAGCCTCTAACGAAGGGTGGATTCCTTTGGACAAAGCAGTGCTGGTAGTCCTTGTGTCAGCGTTCCAAATACCATGCATGAAATCAATCAGAGACCAAGCCAGAATCATCCTTAAAGTTCCAATTTAATCATACAGGCATGTTGGCAACGTACTGTGGAATTCCAACTCTGTTCTTCTTCCTGGAATTCCACCCAGTTGAAAGTTCATGATCTATCCCCACACCCCATAATCCATCACATGTTCCAATCATCATCTTCCACGCTGGCATCTACACCCCTCTGCTTCCGATCGGGTGTCGAGGTGCGGAGACAAAAGATGACCTTGAGCTTCTAGAAAAGAATCACAACAATACATTCCACAATCCTACTCCTTTCTATTCCCCCCTCCCAACTACTACACTAATGAAACCCATAGGAAATTATAAGAAAGTGTGGCAGGCCAAAGATCCTAAAAGGAACATAACTAGAGGCCTGACACCTTGACTTACGACTGTTCCTTTAATGACCGTTTGAAGTAACAATGATGCCAGAAAAAGTAACTTACCACCTCATAACACGGGATCAAAATTTGGACACTGGGCAAGCGGCAAGTAGCCGTGATGGCACTGTGGTTAGAATGCAGGATTGCAGGCGGACTCTGCTGACAGCCAGCAGCTCGATCCTCACCTGCTCAAGGTTGACTCAGCCTTCCTGCTTTCCGAGGTTGGTAAAATGAAGGCCCAGATTGTTGGGGGAAAGAGGCTGACTCTGCAAACCGCTTAGAGAGGGCTGTAAAGCCCTGTGAAGTGGTATATAAGTCTAAGGGCTATTGTTAGGGTTCCAAATACCATGCAGAAATAAATCATTGTCCAAGGCAAAACATCCTTTAAGGTCCAATTTATTCCGCAGGCATGTTAGCACGGCTATGGAAATTTCAACTCTAAATTACATCCTCTAAGTTCAACCAGTTGAAAGTTCATGATCTCTCCCCACACCCACAAATCCATCACATGTTCCAATCATATTCTTCCACGCTGGCATGTACACCCATCTTCTTCCGGCCAGGTGTCGAGATGCGAAGACAAAAGATGACCTTGGCTTCTACAAAAGAATGTCAACAATCCATTCTACAATCCTACTCCTTTCTATTCCCCCCTCCCAACTACTACACTAATGAAACAGCATAGAGAATTATTAAAAAGTGTGGCAGGCCAAAGATCCTAAAAAGAATATAATTACAGGCCTGACAGCTATTGCTCTTCCTTCCTTCCTCCCTTCCATCCATCCATCCATGTTGCTCAGTGGTTAAAATGCAGTATTGCAGGCAAACTCTGCCAACTGCCGGCAGTTCAATTCTGACCAGCTCAAGGTTGACTCAGCCTTCCCTCCTTCCGAGGTGGGTAAAATGAGGACCCAGATTGTTGGGGGCAAGAGGCTGACTCTGCAAACCACTTAGAGAGGGCTGGAAAGCCCTGCCAAGCGGTATATAAGTCTACAGGCTATTGCTACTGCTCTTCCTTTTCTCCCTTCCTTCCTTCCTTCCTTCCTTCCTTCCTTCCTTCCTTCCTTCCTTCCTTCCTTCCTTCCTTCCCTCCCTCCCTCCCTCCCTCCCTCCCTCCCTCCTTCCTTCCTTCCCAGTGGTTAGAATGCAGTATTGCAGGCAAACTCTGCCAACTGCCAGGAGTTCAATCCTCACTGGCTCAAGGTTGACTCAGCCTCCCATCCTTCCGAGGTGGGTAAAATGAGGACCCAGATTGTTGGGGGCAAAGGGCTGACTCTGTAAACTGCTTAGAGAGGGCAGTAAAGCCCCAGGAAGTGATATATATCTAAAGTCTAAAGGCTGTTGATGTTTGTGACCTTCCCCACAGGCCAAATCAATGAGAGAAACTAGATTCGGTTAAGGACTGTGAGATTTGCTTAAAGACCATGACAAAAGTCGCAAAATCAGATGACGAACGCATTGCTTAGCCGTGGAAATTCGTAACTCGAGGACGATCTGTAGACTTCAGGGTTGACTTTTATGACATCCCCAGAAGAGGAGAGCCATGTGCCACTGTTTTTAGCTAAAGACTGAGCTTTTAGGGGGAGAAATTGGATCCGATGCTTATAGTCACATTTCACATAAGTGTGTGTTTGTTTGTGTGTGTGTGTGTAACCTAGGGCATTGGTCCTGCAATTAAGATCTCAGCTGAATTTAATTTTAAGAGTTCTTCGTGTGATGATGACCTGGAAGCAAAGTTGCAACATGCGAATCAGTGGCTCTAACTTGTCTTGTCTTCTGCTCCGCTGGAGATGTCTGGAGGGTGGACAATCTATTTCCATGAATGGTGGAGTGAGGCTGAACAAATGTTACGTTCTGCTTGGTGAGACACATAGTGGGACACCGTTGTGTCCAAGACACGCGATGGTCCCTACTACAGGTCTTGCCTTGTCTGAGTAAACTATAATAGAATAATAATAAATAGAATAATAAATAGAATAATAAAATAATAATAATAATAATAATAATAATAATAATAATAATAATAATAATAATAATAATAATAAAATAACAGAGTTGGAAGGGACCTTGCAGGTCTTCTAGTCCACCCCCTCCTCAAGCAGGAGAATCTCTGCCATTCAATCAGAATAGAGCTGTAAGGGATCCCAAAGGTCTTCTAGTCCACCCCCACTGCTCAAGCAGGAGACCCTCTGCCACTTAATCAGAATAGAGCTGGAAGGGACCCTAGAGGTCTTCTAGTCCAGCCCCCTGTTCAAGCAGGAGACCCTCTGCCATTCAATCAGAATAGAGCTGGAAGGGACCCTACAGGTCTTCTAGTCCAGCCCCCTGTTCAAGCAGGAGACCCTCTGCCATTCAATCAGAATAGAGCTGGAAGGGACCCTACAGGTCTTCTAGTCCACCCCCACTGCTCAAGCAGGAGACCCTCTGCCATTTCAGACCAATGGTTGTCCAGTCTCTTCCTGAAAACCTCCAGTGATGGAAGCCCCCACAATTTCTGGAGGCCAGTTGTTCCACTGATTAATTCTTCTCACTGTCAGGAAATTTCTCCTTAGTTCCAGGTTGCTCCTCTCTTTAGCTAGTTTCCATCCGTTGTTTATTCTCTGCCCCTCGGATGCTTTGGAAAATAACTTGACCCCCCCCTTCTTCGTGGCAGTCCCTCAAATCCTGGAATACGGCCATCATGTCCCCCCCTAGTCCTTCTTTTAACTTGATTGTTTCTTCTTGTGCCATATCTGTCATCGGACGTTGGCGATCCTATTTTGATCAACATGAAAAAGTGCTGCTGAGTTTTGTCCAAACTGGCCCCTTAGATTTTGAAGCCATGAAGTTCTTCTTCTGCCTGGACCTCCTTTGCCTTCAATCTTTCCCTGGAGGATTAATTGAAGGATGCCGTATTTTTCCAGGCGTCGCATCCCATGTCTGAAATATTCTAACTTTCGCTTTTTGATGGTTTTGATCATTTCCCTTGGCTTTTTCCAAGCGGCTTATCCCTTCCTCATTTCTGATTTTGTCAACCCAGCTTATACGTAACAGCCGCCTGTCAATCCACATTTCCAATGCTTCTACTCACTGACTAGTCTCTTCACTAAGGGGCACGGTGGCTCAGTGGCTAAGACGCTGAGCTTGTCGATCAGAAAGGTCGGCAGTTCGGCGGTTCGAATCCCGCGTAACGGAGTGAGCTCCCGTGACTTGTTCCAGCTTCTGCCAACCTAGCAGTTCGAAAGCACGTAAAACATGCAAGTAGAAAAATAGGAACCACTTTTGGTGGGAAGGGAGCAGCGTTCCGTGCGCCTTCGGCGTTTAGCATCTGAATTTTAATCCCATGCTCAAGGGGATGCGACAAAGGTCGTAAGTGTGAAAAACGGACGTGAGTGTTTTGGGTGCCGTCGTAGCTTTTTTTTATTTTTTTATTTTTATTTTTTATTAAACGAGTTTTGTACAAACAGATTTTCCCCCTTTTCACCCCCCCCCCCGGCCATACAATGTAAATCTCATACAAATGCTATACCCCCCCAACCCCCCCGCAAAAATTCACATTCAAATATTATACCAAATACTTTGCCCCCTCCCCTCCCCCCATCTTAAAATAGATTACTCGTAACCCCTCTCCTCCCAACAAACACAATATAAATTTCTCTTAGATTAATAATAACACATTGATCCCATTTTCTAAGCTAATTTAACATCTATAACTCTTAATATAAATTTCTCCTAAAATAACAATGTTTCGTTAATCCCATCTTCTAATTTATTCATACATATATATTGCCCCACCCTCCACCCTAACCCTCCCCCACCTCCCACACAGACCCACCCCCCTGACTTCCGCTGTATACCACTCTAACAATTCCAAACATCCCATATATTATTTACTCTGATCATCTATTGGTCTAAACATTCTTACCTAAAGGCTACGTAATAACTCCTAGTCTGGTATTTATTCTGTATATAATCAATCCATTTTGCCCATTCCTGTGTGTAATCCTCCTGTTTCTGAGCTTTTAAGAAAGCTGAAATTTTTGCCATTTCGGCGAACCCCGCCACCTTCTGAATCCATTGATCAATTGTCGGTAAAAAATCTTTTTTCCAATGTTGCGCAATCAACAACCTAGCTGCTGTAACCATATACAAGGCCAATTTTGTTTCCCCTTTGGTAAAATCCTTAACTATACCCAATAAAAACATTTGTGGAGTGAATTGTATTCTTTTCTTAAATACATTCTGCATAACCCACCATATTTTTATCCAAAAAGCTTTCACCTTGTTACAAGTCGGTGCCGTCGTAGCTTTGAACGGTCACGAAATGAAAGTCGAGGACTCTCTCTAAATAAAAGCCGACCCTTTTTCACCTGGTTTTTTTTGAATTCTCTGCTCATGCCTGGTTTCCCTCCCACCATCTCCCCCCCCCCCCCCGCAGGGCGTCCTGGATCGGTTCTCCCAAATTCAACCCAAGTTAATCTTCTCCGTCGAAGCCGTCATCTACAACGGGAAACGCCACAACCACCTGGACAAGCTGCAGAGTGTCGTGAAAGGTAAATCAGCTGCTGCTTTTTCCCCCCCCTCAGGCTATTGGAAAGGATTCCTCTGGGTCTGAATGCGACATAAAAAAATTCGGCATTAAAAAATGCGACATTAAAAAAATGCAACAGGAAAATAATGAAACATTAAAAAAAATGCAACATAAAGGATCCCTGGGGGCGCAGGGGGGTCAGAATACAGGAATGCAGCTAATTCTGCCGAGACAGATTGTTGTGGGAAATGGGTCGACTCCATAAACCGCTTAGCTCTATAAAGTGGTATATAAGTCTAAGGGCTATTGCTAGTCTTATTGCCCTTCCTTCTTTCCTTCCTTCCCTCCCTCCCTCCCTCCCTCCCTCCATCTATCCATCCATGGTGTGTAGTAGTTAGAATATTCAGTATTCCAGGCTAACTCTGCCCACTGTCAGCAGTTCGATCCTGACTGGCTTGAGGTTGACTCGGCCTTCCATCCTTCCGAGGTTATTAAAATGAGGATCCAGATTGTTGGGGGCAAAAGGCTGACTTTGTAAACTTCTTAGAGAGGGCTGTAAAGCTGTATAAAGTGGTATATAAATCTAAGGGCTATTGCTAGTGGTTATTGCCCATCCATCCATCCATCCATCCATCCATCCATCCATCCATCCATCCATCCATCCATCCATGGTGTGCAGTAGTTAGAATGCAGTATTGCAGGCTAACTGTGCCAACTGTCAGCAGTTCGATTCTCACTGGCTCAAGGTTGACTCAGCCTTCCATCCTTCCGAGGTGGGTCAAATGAGGACCCAGATTGTTGGGGGCAAGAGGCTGACTCTGTAAACCGCTTAGAGAGGGCTGGGAAGCACTGTGAAGCGGTATATAAGTCTTTAAGCGCTGTTGCTATTTGATCATCTTTGCATTTCTGATCCTTTTTTTCCTTTTAGGACTTCCTGATCTGAAAAAAGTTGTTGTCATCCCCTATGTATCTTCAAGAGAGTCCATAGATATTTCCAGAATCCCAAATAGGTATAAACGCTTTGAAGGATATTATGGGGATTGGCTGAGATACCCCTTCCTCCCACTTATGACTGACAGTATGACTGTAACTTTGTTGCTTGTATCCTTGCGATTTATATTGATTGTGTTCTAGTATGATTTGATTGATTATTCTACCCTGTGACTATCATTAAGTGTTTTTCCTTATGATTCTTGATGAATGTATCTTGTCTTTTTAGGTACACTGAGAGCATATGCACCAAAGACAAATTTCTTGTGTGTCCAATCATACTTGGAAAATAAAGAATTATTTTCTATTCTAGTCACTTCCCTTCTTTCTATTCTATTTCTTATTCTGCTCTCTTCTCTCCTTTTCTTTCCTTTCCTCTCTTCCATTCCATTATTTTGCTCTCTTCTCTTCCCTTCCCTTCCTTCCTTTCTATTCTATTTCTTATTTTGCTCTCTTCTCTCCTCTCCTTTCCTTTCCTTTCCTTTCCTCTCCTCCATTCCATTATTTTGCTCTCTCTTTTTCCCTTCCCTTCCCTTCCTTCCTTTCTATTCTATTTCTTATTTTGCTCTCTCCTCTCCTCTCCTTTTCTTTCCTCTCCTCCATTCCATTATTTTGCTCTCTTCCCTTCCCTCCTTTCTATTCTATTTCTTATTTTGCTCTTCTCTCCTCTCATTTGCTTTCTTCTCTTCTCCTCTCTTCTCTTTTCCTTTCCTCTCCTATTCCTATTCCTATTCCTAATTTATTCCTTTTCCTATTCTATTCTATTCTATTCTATTCTATTCTATTCTATTCTATTCTATTCTATTCTGGAAGTCTTTAAGAAGATGTTGGATAGCCATTTGTCTGAAATGGTATAGGGTTCCTGCCTAGGCAAGGGGTTGGACTAGAAGACCTCCAAGGTCCCTTCCAACTCTCCTATTGTATTGTATTCTATTCAGATTTGGAAGACCAATATAACCTTCTCATAAAAGTGCAGGTTGTTCTTGACTTATGACCATACCTCCATTGGTAAGAGACCTGGTTGTTAAGTGAGCCACACCCAATTTTAAGATTGTTTTTTTGCCACGGTTGTTAAGCGAATCATATGGTCGTTAAGCGAATCTGACCTTGCTCGTTGGAAGCTGGCTGGGAAGGTTATAAATGGAGATCATGTGACTCTGGGGATGCTACAAAACATGCAGGTTGCCAAGCACCCAAAGTTTGTCCCCATGGCCACAGAGATGCTGTGACGGTTGTAAGTGTGAGGACCGGTCTGAAAGTCACTTTTTTTCAATGCTGTCGTAACTTTGAACAGTCACTAAAGGCATAGTTGTAAATGGAGGAATAAATACCTGCACAGGTACCCTTGACTTACAACAGTGACCATTCAAAGTTACAACGGTGCTGAAAAAAAGTGACTTATGACCATTCCTCACACTTACGACCATCGCAGTGTTCCTCGTGGTCACATGATCAAAATGCTTGGCAAATGACTCATGACCGTCGCTGTATCCCAAAGTCACATGCTCCGCTTTTGCGACCATCCGACAGTGGGGAGGCCTGATTCACTTAACAACGGTGTGACTGACTTAACAACCACAGGGATTCACTTAACAGCAGTGGCAAGGAAGGTCATGAAATGAGGCAAAACTCACTTAACAAATATCTTACTTAGCGACATAAATTTTGGGGGCTCCATTGTAGTCGTAAGTCGAGTACTTCCTGCATTAGCCTGGGGGTCTTTTAGTTCCCAAGCTTGGCCTGCTGACAGATGCATAGAAAAATCTTAGTATAATATAATTTTATCATATTTTATCTAAATCTGAAATTATTGTGTTTTATCCCAGTTTCCTTTTTTTTTTGAGTTTTAAAAAGTTTTATTATATATAAGAAATTCCATTTCTAAATAAACAGTGTCTTGTCTGCACAAATAATTTTGAGAGATAATCATAATACTTACAATAATATTCATCCCATTGGTACTGATCTTATAATCATCGTAGCATTTGCTTATCCACTTTAATAAACCTTCCTTATACAGTTAGTCCTTCTCTTACATTTCCATCTTTCTAACTTCTGCTTTTATTGGCTAGACGTTGATAAAATGAGTCCCATAGTTAAAAAGTATTCAGTTTCTTCCTTTCCCTTAATTTTTAAGCGTTAATCTACCCATTTCATTTTCAATTGTATTTCGTGCAATTCCATTTTAAATTGCATTTATCAAATTTTAGTAATCCTGTGTTTCTGGAACTCTGCACTCCGATATGGCCCAGAGGGCGAATCAGTCAAATGAATGGGTGATAGAAAAATCTTAGTAATATGAACATTTTGATTTTTACCCTTCTCTTTTCTTTTTCCACTCAGCGTGTTTTTAGAAGATTTCCTCGGAATGGGTAAGGGAGACCAGGCGCCTCAGCTCGAGTTCGAACAGCTCCCCTTTAGCCATCCACTTTTTATCATGTACTCTTCGGGCACGACAGGCGCCCCGAAATGTATGGTGCACTCTGCAGGGGTGAGTGTCCCTTCTTTATTTGTTTGGAGTATGGCATGGATATTAGGAGCGGTGCGGTGGCCTACAGGTGGAGCTCTCGCCTCGCAATTGGAAGGCTGTGAGTTCGATCCTAGGTAGAGGCAGGTATTTCTCTCTGAGCATGATGAGAATATATCTGCCGAACAAAACTCCGCATTGGCGACACGAAGGGCATCTGGCCATTCAAACACTCTGCTAGCTCCCTTCGCTTGCCTAGACTCCACCCCGCAAGGGATTGTGGGATCATTAAAAGAAGATGATAATGATGGAACGGCACGGATATTAGGAGTGGTGCGGTGGCCTACAGGTGGAGCTCTCGCCTCGCAATTGGGAGGCTGTGAGTTCAGTGGCGTAGCGTAGGTTGTCAGCACCCGGGGCAAGGCAAGTAATTTGCGCCCCCTAACCCAAGGGCGGCCCGACTGCAGCTGCCCCTGGGTCGGCATCAGTCAAGTGAGGCTCTCCATGCTGGCCTCCTGCCTTCCTCCCGAAAAGGAGCTCGAAGGGCAGCGGGAAAAGGCTCGACTGAAGGGAAGCAGGTGCCGCGAGGGTGGGAGGCGCACCGGGGGCTTCAGGAAGGCGCCGGCTCCCCGGGGCGCTCCAGGCGGAGCGGGAGGACGCGGTGGCGTTGCAGCGGCGGGCAGACGGAGCGCAGCGCCGCTCTCCTTCGGCTCCCGCGGGGGCGGCGCGGCGGGTCTTGCCGGCTCCGCTGGGAGGTAGGCGGTGCGCAGGAGGGGCCTGGGCGGGCCGGGGCCGGGGAGCTTAGTTTGCGGGCCGAGCCGGGCGCGGAAAGAGGTGGCCACAGTCCGGCAAAGGGTGGCGCGGGGCGAGTCAGGGCGCCCCCCCAGACGTTGCGCCCGGTGCGGCCGGCCCCCCCTGCACCCCCCACGCTACGCCACTGTGTGAGTTCGATCCCAGGTAGAGGCAGGTATTTCTCTCTTCGGGCACGATGAGAATATATCTGCTGAACAAAACTCCGCATTGGCGACAGGAAGGGCATCCGGCCGTTCGTAAACACTCTGCTAGCTCCACTCAGTTACCCAGTCTCTACCCCGCAAGCAGTGGTGGGATTTAGCCAGTTCGTGAGAAACGGTTACTAACTTTCTGAGCTGGTTGTTGGAAGGAGTCATTAGGCCAGAGAACCAGTTGTTAATTTATTTGAATCCCACCACTGCCCACAAGGGATTATGCGGTCGTTAAATGAAGATGATGATGGTGGAACGCATGGATATTTGGAGCATGGGAGAAACACAGGGTGATATAATGCACACATGATAGACAAGATTTAAGAAATTCAAATAATTGCATATCAAGGTGCAAGTTACATTTTAAAAGATGTTAGTTAGGGAAATGGTAAGTTCTCATCCTGCCTTAGGAATGGAAGCCAACTGGGACACTCTGGCCCAATCACCAGGAGACGGTGAGTTCTAGCTCCACCTAAGGCATGTAGTAAAGCAGCTGGGTGATTTTGGGCCAATCACCAGGAGATTGTGAGTTCTAGTCCTGCTTCAGGCATGAAATCCCATTGTGTGACTTTGGCCAGGGGACTGTGAATTCTAGTCCTTCCTCAGCCACGAAAGCCTGCTGGGTGGCTTTGGGCCAATCACCAGGCGACGGTGAGTTCTAGTTCCACCTTAGCAACGAAAGCAGCTGAGCAACCAGCGAGGGTTATTGTGGGGAAAAAAAAGGAGAAGGCAGTTAGAATATGGGATGTATTTGCTGCCTCCAGTTATTTCTAAAAATAACGAAGGTGGGATGCAAATAAATAAAGTGGTTTGCCCTGGACTGAAACCTCAAACATAATCCATTTCATTTCTCTTATCCACCTTCGTATGTCAACCCTTGTGCGGCCGTTGCAGGATTTGAGCCCCTGCGTCTAAGGCTGGACTGTGACAAAGCTTAAGGCTCCAGAATCAATGTGAAATATTTGGTATGCAAATAGTTACCGTATTTTTGGAGTATAAGAGGCAAATTAAAAGGCTTTGAAGAGGCAAATTTTTAAAAAAAGTAGGTTGGTAGGTAGGTAGAGGGATAGAGAGGGAGAGAAAGAGAGAGAAATACAGTAGGTAAGTAGGGAGAGAGAGAGTAGTTAGGTAGGTAGGTAGAGGGGGAGAGAGAGGGAGAAATAGAGAGAGAAATACAGTAGGTAGGTAGGGAGAGGGATAGAGAGAGAGTAGTTAGGTAGGTAGGTAGATAAAGGGATAGAGAGAGAGTGTGTGTGTAGGTAGATAGGTAGAGAGAGAGAGAGAGAAATACAGTAGGTAGGTAGGGAGAGAGAGAAAGTAGGTATGTAGGTAGGTAGATAAAGGGATAGAGAGAGAGAGAGAGAGAGAGAGAGAGTTAGGTAGGTAGAGAGAGACAGAAATACAGTAGGTAGGTAGGGAGAGGGATAGAGAGAGAGTAGTTAGGTAGGTAGGTAGATAAAGGGATAGAGAGAGAGAGTGTGTGTAGGTAGATAGGTAGAGAGAGAGAGAGTGTGTGTGTAGGTAGGTAGAGAGAGAGAGAGAGAAAGACAATAGGTAGGTAGGGAGAGAGAGAGTAGTTAGGTAGGTAGGTAGATAGATAGAGAAATAGAGAGAGAGACAGAGTAGGTAGGTAGAGAGAGAGAAATACAGTAGGTAGGTAGGGAGAGTGTGTGTGTGTAGGTAGGTAGATAGAGGGATAGAGAGAGAAATAGAGAGAGAAATACAGTAAATGGGTAGGGAGAGAGAGAGAGTAGTTTGGTAGGTAGGTAAATAGAGAGAGAGAGATATATAAATAGAGATAGAGAGAGAGTAGGTAGGTAGAGAGAGAGAAATACAGTAGGTAGGTAGGGAGAGAGAGAGAGTGTGTGTAGGTAGGCAGGTAGAGGGATAGAGAAATACAGTAGATAGGGAGAGAGAGAGTAGTTAGGTAGGTAGGTAAATAAAGGGAGAGAGAGAGAGAGAAATAGAGGGAGATGGAGAGATAGAGAAATATGGTAGGTAGGGAGAGAGAGTGTGTGTGTAGGTAGGTAGATAGAGGGATAGAGAGAGAAATAGAGAGAAATACAGTAAATGGGTAGGGAGAGAGAGAGAGAGTAGTTTGGTAGGTAGGTAAATAGAGAGAGAGAGATAAATAGAGATAGAGAGAGAGTAGGTAGGTAGAGAGAGAGAAATACAGTAGGTAGGTAGGGAGAGAGAGTGAGTGTGTAGGTAGGCAGGTAGAGGGATAGAGAGAGAAATAGAGAGAGAAATACAGTAGATAGGGAGAGAGAGAGTAGTTAGGTAGGTAGGTAAATAAAGGGAGAGAGAGAGAGAGAAATAGAGGGAGATGGAGAGATAGAGAAATACGGTAGGTAGGGAGAGAGAGAGAGTGTGTGTAGGTAGGTAGGTAGAGGAATAGAAAGAGAGAAATACAGGAGATAGGTAGGTGTTTCTGCTGGCACAGTACTTGATCAATGTAATTCTCATCAATCAGTTAAAGAGCTTTCCAAAAGGAAAAAAAAAAGTTTTTGCACTCTGCAAACCTCCCCCAAATGGCCTGTTTTTCGTGAAAATGGGCCCGTTCCCCCCCCCCAAAGGCATAAATAGCCTTGGGGGGGGGCCTTGCAGAGTGCTCCTGGGGGAGTGGGGGGGACAAAACGAGCAAGAAACGGCCTGTTTTTCGTGAAAATGGGCCCATTTTTTTGTCAAAAAAATTGCACGTGTAGCCTTATGGAGCAGAGTGCTGCTGGGGACTGGAGGGGCAAAAAAGGGCCCATTTTTTTGCTCATTTCTTCCCTCCCCAGCCCCCAGGAGCTCTCTGAAAGCCTCCATGAGGGTATGCACGGCCATTTTGATGAAGGGGCCGGGGCTTCGGGAGGCAAAAAAAATGCTGTATTCGGTGTATAAGACGCACCCAGATTTTCAGCCTCTTTTTTTGAGGAAAAAAAGGTGCGTCTTATACTCCGAAAAATACAGTACTTATTTGAGTGCTCGGCTCCGTTTTTTGCTAATTAAAATGTAAATGAAACTAAATTTTCATTTTTGCTTTCTAATGCAATTTAAGCTCTTTCCTCTCTCTCCCTCTTTCTTTTTTATTTTTATTTTATTTGTCCCCGCAGGGAACTTTGATTCAGCACCTGAAAGAACATATCCTTCATGGCAACATGAGCTGCAATGACGTCATCGTATACTATACCACGGCAAGTTACTTTTTCTTTAAGAAAGGAGAATATTTGTAGCTCAGGATTGACACGAGGCGTCCTTAGTGCTCGCTGTGCTTCCTTCCTTTCCTTGCAGACGTTTCATTACCCAACTAGGTAACATCATCAGTGCTAGAAGGGATGGGTTTTGTTGGGAGGAGGTGGAGGAGGAGGACTTTTCTTGCAGACGTTTCCTTACCCAGCTAGGTAACCTCATCATCAGTGCTAGAAAGGAATGGGGTTTGTGGAGTGGCGGAGAAGGAGGACTATAAGGTCCATGGTGCTCTCTGAGCTTGCTTGTTTTCTTAGAGACATTTCATAACCGAACTAGTAACATCATCAGTGCTAGAAGAGAAAGGGGTTTGAGTAATGGCGGAGGAGGTGAAGTGGAGAAGGAGGACTATAAGGTCCATGGCGCACTCTGAGCTTGCTTGTTTTCTTACAGACCTTTCATTACCCAACTAGGTAACATGATCAGTGCTAGTTAAGGAGGCAGTTTGCTGTCACTTTATATTCTGGTGGTTTGCCTCCATCAGTGTTGGTGGGGGTGATGTTAGAGATTCTTTAGTTGGTGTGTTTAAGTATTTGCAAACATATGAATGCGTGAACAGTGTGGCAACTGGGTGTCGTACATTCCAATACAAATAAAAGCTAGTAGAAATCATCATAGTTATTATATTCGACTGTAGGAAGTTAGCAGCCACCCTTCTCCCAGAAGAATGAAATATCCTAGGAAATATTGAAAAGGCAGAATATTATATTTCCCTGGATTAGAAATGGAGAGACAGGTTTTTAGGCAGGAAGCAGACTCACTCTTAATAGCCCCCTCCTTTGTCAATAGGCCAGTAAAAGGCCTGAGCCAGTCTATTCTACATAACAAAGATCTCTACCCCCAGGGTGATGGGATTAAGGCGTGATAGGAGTAGCCCTTTGCCCATCTCACCACAGGGCACCTGGGAAGAAGTGATGCTCAACCAAACTTGGACTCAAAACACAGCCTAGAGAGTTGCCCCTGCGTTGCCCCATGGGAGTCTGACAACCAATCATTATTTATTTATTTATTTTCTTCGAATTTCTAGACCGCCCCCTCTCCCGAAAAGGACTCGGGGCGGTGTACAGTCCACACAACAAACAATAAGTATCAAATACAAATATAAATACAGATATAAATACACATAAGGAGGAGGTTAAAAATTTAAAAAGAACTGTACGGAAGAATATAAATCTGGTTCTAAAAACCCTAAAATCAGTTAAATTTAAAACCATACCCTATAAATAACCAGGTAAGAATATGTTTCCAGGAGGTAACAGTTGTCACAATTATAATTATGCCAGGCCAGCTAATCGAAACAGGTGAGTCTTCAATTTTTGTCGGAAGGAGCGGAAGTGTGTGGTGGTTCTGATATCGGGGGGGAGGTCATTCCAGAGGGTTGGGCCCATCACAGAGAAGGCCCTACTCCTTGGCGTCGCCCGCTGGCATTGCCTAGTGGACGGCACCTGGAGAAGCCCCTCCCTGTGAGAGCGGATTGGCCGCAGGGATGTATGTGGGAGGATGCGATCCCGCAAGTAACTAGGTCCTGTGCCATGGAGCGCTTTAAAGATGGTAATCAGGACCTTGAAACGCACCCGAAAAACTACAGGTAGCCAGTGCAGCTCGCGCAGGAGAGGTGTTACATGGGAGTATCTAATCAGAATGCAAGATGAAGATCAAAGCCCAGAGAGGGCATAAAACCAGGGACCTTCAGCATCTCTGCCCCTTTTCTTCTTCACCCAACATCTGGAAGCATCTGATCCCCCTTTTCTGTTCAGGAGCTCAAGCCATGGGATCCTGTCTACCATTAAACCATCTTTCCAAGCAGCCTCCATGTTCCCAGTGTCTTTTCCCCCATTTGGAGATGAATCCAGGTGGACATTTCTTCCAACACAACCAACTTATATGTTTCTAATAATAATACATACTTCTATGAAGTTCCAGTCTGCCTTTATTCAATTATTCCACGTTTTCTCTTGTTATTGCTATTCTATTCTATAAAAGTATATAATATTCCCCTTGTCTCTTATTTCTATAACTTATTCTAACTCATCTCATCTATTAAAAGACATTTTCTTTCTATCCTACCTAACGTCTAGTCATGTCACCTACCTAAAAAAAAAAGGAAAGAGAGAGAAAAAGAAAAGCTAATCAGAACAACAACAAAAAAAGAGAGAAATCATCTATCCATTGTCTCCTGCCAGCTTCAATACTTCAATTGCTATGCTTTTTTTTTGACTTGGCTCCCATATTCCTCTCTTGGATCTTTACCTCTGCCTACTGCAGAGGTGTCCAAACTTGGGAAGCTTAAGACTTGTGGACTTCAACTCCCAGAATTCCCCAGCCAGCCATGCTGGCTGGGGAATCCTGGGAGTTGAAGTCCACAAGTCTTAAGCTTCCCAAGTTTGGACACCTCTGGTCTACTGCTTGGCTGCTCAATGTAGATATTTCTCTCACTTTCGACCCTCTTCCACTGCCTAGTTTCTTGATTGAGGTATTGTTTATTCGATTGTTGGTCTGAAGTTAACCTTGGAGTTAATCTATGCTGATCTGATTGGGGAGGGAGAGGTGCTCTGAAGTGTTTTTGTTCTCTTTGGGCTGGTTGATTGTCTCTTTTGCATCGTTGACATTTTCTTTCCCTAAAAACAAATATTAAATTGTTAAAAGTCTTCAAACTGGGCATCCTTTGGAGGCTCCCTCTGTCTGCACATGTTCCAGAAAATCCTCCTTCGTCCTCCAAGGAGACCAGATCAGATTAGCTCAAGATTAATGCAGATTAAAGTCAATTACTACTTATACTTGCCGATAAGGTCGCTCTTGAAATGTTTGGGTGTTTTTATTCTCCCAATTGGCTTAACTGCAGTTGCAGAAGCTTCACAGTATTTTGGATTAAAATTGCAGAGTTTGTTTATCCGTGGACGGTCTTAAAAGTGAGTGTTCTAAAGGTGAATGTGCAATGCAATAGAATAGAGCTGGAAGGGATCTTGGAGGTCTTCTAGTCCAGCCCCCTGCTCAAGCAGGAGACCCTGTACCATTTCAGACAGGTGACTTCTCTCAAAAGCCTCCAGTGTTGAAGCACCTACAACTTCTGGAGGCAACTTCTGTTCCACTGGTTAATTTGTCCTCGCTATTAGGAAGTTTCTCCTTAATTCCCAGTTGCTTCTCTCTTTGGTTAGTTTCCAACCATTGTTTCTTGTCCTGCCCTCTGGTGCTTTGGAGAATAATTTGACCCTTTCTTCTGTGTGGCAGCCCCTCAAATACTGGAATACTGCTATTATGTCACCCCTAATTCTTCTTTTCTTTAGACTAGTCAAACCCAAATCTTGCAACTGTTCATTGTATGTTTTAGTCTCTAGGCTTTTGATCATCTTAGATAGAGTGATCGTTAATTCTAACAAATTTACAGAGTTGGAAGGGACCTTGTAGGTCATCTAGTCCAACCCCCACCCAAGCAGGAGACCCTACACCATTTCTGACAGATGGCAGTCCAGTCTCTTCTTGAAAGCCTTCAGTGATGAAGCTCCCACAACTTTTGAAGGCAACTTCTGTTCCATGGGTTGATTGTTCTCCCTGTCAGAACATTCCTCCTTATTTCCAGGTTGAATCTCTCCTTGGTCAGTTTCCACCCATTATTCCTTGTCTGGCCTTTGGGTGCCTTGGAAAATAGCTTGACCCCCTCCTCTCTGTGGCAGCCCCTCACATATTGGAAGACTGCTCTCCTGTCTCCCCTGGTCCTTCTCTTCCCTAGACCAGCCATGCCCAGTTCCTGCAACCGTTCATTGTATGTTTTAGCCTCCAGTCCCCTCATCATCCTGGTTGCTCTTCTCTGCACATTTTAACCCCTCAAATTCTCAACATGTATACATAATTGCGTGGAAGCTTTCTAGAGGATATTTCTGGAATGTTCAGGCGGCTGGTTCTTGTGCCTGGGGTCAGAAGGGGGGGGGGGGGAGGCACTGCTTTGCAAGAGACTCTGGAAATTACATCACGCTTAGCACATGAGCCGTAGGTTGCGCTTGGCTGACTTTGCGTGACCGTGTCTCGGAGACGTGCAAAAAACATCTCTTTGCAGGTCTAAAAACAGACGGAAAAGCAAAACAGCTTTTTCTGCCTAATCTACATTCGGGCACTTGGCAACTGGCATGTACTTATGTCTGTTGCGGTGTCAGTGATCATCTGAGAAGCTGCTCTGCATAAGTTAATTGTCCTCTTTCCATCCTAGACGGGTTGGATGATGTGGAACTGGCTGGTGTCTTCTCTGGCGGTGGGGGCCTCGGTGGTCCTGTACGACGGCTCCCCCCTCGTTCCTTCTCCCAACGTCTTGTGGGACTTGGTGGATCGATTAGGGTAGGTAAACCATCAGCCCCGACTTGGCTTGGTGTCTTCAGATGGACCCCGGTGTGTTTTCAGAGGGTTTGGCCTCTCAAGCGATTGATAAATGAGGTTGGTGAGGCTTCAGAAGAAGGCAAGGAAGTCCTCCTTGTCAGCGGTCCCCAACCTTTCGGACCTCAGGGACCGCTAAATTCATAATTTTAAATCCTGAGGACCACTAATATGATCTGCCTAATGACCGGCTGGGTGGGCGTGGCTAGGCGGTCATGTGACTGGGTGGGCGTGGACAACTCGATGTCACTCACCATGGCAACTCCACTGTGCTGCACAGTAGAAGCCATTTTATGGCAGTACAGTAGAAGCAGTTCTAAGGCACAACAGGCTGTATCTTAACAGAACACACCCCCCTCCAGGGGTTTTAGGGGTGTCTTGCTCCACAGTATTTGTTTCCAGGGGGTAAGTCGTCTGTGTACCAAATTTGGTTGAAATTGCTTCAGTTCCAGAGTTATGCTGGAACATACACAAACACACAGCCATTTATATATATATTTGTGTTACAACCCCTGGTATGCCCAAATATGGGAGGGAGCTCACTACTCCCGCTTTCTGTCATTCGGCTCATTACAGAAGACCATCCAGGCAGAAAGCCATATTTTTATTTTTAATGTTGCCTTTTTATATTTGTGTTGTATTTGTGCTGATAAATAAATAAAGGGAGACTAGTATAGATCTATTTCAAGCTATTTAGCTCTCATCAGCTAGCCATACTTGGTATGGCTATAGCTTGAAATAGATCTATACTAGCCTCCCTTTATTTATTTATCAGCACAAATACAACACAAATATAAAAAGACAACATTAAAAATAAAAATATGGTTTTCTGCCTAGATGGTCTTCGGTAATGAGCCGAATGACAGAAAGAGGGAGTAGTGACCTTCCTCCCATATTTAGTCATACCAGGGGTTGTAACACAAATACATACCTATTTCCCTGGCTCAGCTGATAAGGAGGAGCCTGTGGCTTAGTGGCTAATACAACTGCCTAATATGTAATACTGCCCTGGTTCGAATCCCAGTAAGGGTATGGCTAGCTGATGAGAGCTAAATAGCTTGAAATAGATCTATACTAGTCTCCCTTTATTTATTTATCAGCACAAATACAACATACATACATACATACATACATACATACATACATACATACATACATACATACATACATACATACATATAAAACTAACAAGAAGAAGATAAACAAGGATTGTTCTCTGGCTACAGGATTACCATCCTTGGGACGGGTGCCAAGTGGTTGGCAGTTCTGGAAGAGAAGAACCTGAAGCCGTGTAAGTATTAGGGCACCAATTGGGGTTTTGCATCGCACAAAACTGGTTTGTTCAACCATGGTTTGGCTGAACTCACGTGACCCATAACCACCGAAGAAACCACCACGTTACGGCCAAAGTGGCTGAATCCGATCCCCCTTTCCTTGTTCTCCTTCAATTTTGGAGCCTAGTTCCCTCCCACCCATCTCTCATTCCATCCCATAATATTTTCCAAAAGTTCCTACCAGAGGTGGGTATTCAGCCGGTTCTGACCAGTTCTGGAGAACCGGTAGCGGAAATTTTGAGTAGTTCGGAGAACCGGTAAATACCGCCTCTGGCTGGCCCCGCCCCCATCTATTCTCTGCCTCCCGAGTCCCAGCAGATCGGGAGGAAATGGGGATTTTGCAGTAACCTTCCCTTGCCATGCCCACCAAGCCACACCCACCAAGCCATGCCATATCCACCAAGCCATGACCACAGAACCGGTAGTAAAAAATTTTTTACCTTATCACAAGCCAGTGTGAATAGAAAAGACATGTATTTAAACATGAGCTCTGGCTTTGACATGGTTTGAAAGTTTGAAGTGGCTTGACTTGACATGGTGACATGTTGTGGTTGATGTTCCCACCATATAGTAAGCCATTGATTGAACCCCTTGAAGAGGTAGTGGGACATTTTGAGAAAAACGAACACCATGTTGTGGCCCGCCAGAGCTGGCTGCAGATTCGGACATTGAGGAGGTTGGGGAGGAACCTGGGCCAGTCCTGGAGTCTGGGGAAGGCTCTGATGAGGGCTCTGTGTCGGAGGCAGAGAGGGGGCCAGAACTGTCTGACAATTATCAGCTGTCTTAGGAGTCAGACATCAGTGAGGCAGCTAAGGAACAAGGGCTGATCAGGAGTAAAGCCACAGGTGAACGATGAATGGCCCCTCCCAGAGGGAATAAAAGAGGAGCGAAAGGGGAGTGGAGTTTGCAGGAGACCATTAGTTCATTCCTGCCTTCTTGCCAAGTCTTGCGGCGTCTGAAAGATATCGGCCTGGCTTCTCTCCAAGCCTGATAAAGGTTGGTCATTGGGAACTCTCTTGAAAGACTGTGGGAGAGGAAAGACTTTGCTGGAGAGGAATTCACTGTCAATTAAATAAAAGGGATTCATCGGGACGAGGACTCGGTTTCGTGGCTTTTGGGGAAGCCTAGGTCAAAACACCTGAACTTCTTTTGAAATGTTTTGGGCAAAGAGCATCTCGTGTTCCTTTAATCTTACTAGCCTGAGTTTAGAATTTCCCCATGGTGGTTGACTCTACTTCGCCTGGTTAAATCTGGGAGTCCATCAAAAGTCTTTGACTTCAATGCTTGGAAGTCCCAGCTGTGATCCGGCCAGGCGAACCCCACCACAGGTTCTATGGGAGATAGCGCTCTGCTCTTCACGCCTCACAATGCTGCTGAAATGGAGGGCCTGGATTTATGTCGTTGTGTGTTTTCTTCTCAAGGCGAAACCCACAACCTTCAAACCCTCCACACCATCTTATCCACCGGGTCGCCTCTCAAGCCTCAAAGTTATGAGTACGTCTACAAGCACATCAAGAGCGGTGTCCTCCTGGGCTCTATTTCAGGTACCAAAAAGTTTTGTGCATCCGTCATCTTCTCCACGCCCGTCTTGCTTTCTTTCTTTTTACCTAAATTAGCTCAACCGTTTTCTTTATTGGTTAGACTGATAGTCGGTCAGAGTTTCTTGCATAAATTCAAATCCAGAAAGCACACACAGATAACTGATTCAGCTGGATTCATTAACTTCTTTATATAGGTAAGAATAGATGAATAAATATACAATACCAACAGGTGATCCTTCCAAGTAAACACAAGGCAGGAGAGTAACAGGCAAACACAAGCAGTTGGCTTCATTTCAGCAGGTAAGCCCAGGGAGACTGCTAGTTTACTTCTCAGAGCAGCAGACAGCTCAAGTTTCTGTTTCAATTCTCTGCACAGACTCAGATCTGTTTAAGCTCTCATTGGCTGACTTAGTTGCTAAGCCTATTCATTGGTTGACCTTGTTCCCATGTCTCTCCCAGTCATGAATATTTTAACATAGCCTGCCTCTAATTTTGACAAACTGAAGTAGGTGGGCTGGGAATGAGTGACTGGCTCAAAGATGCCTCTGGAGAGACCAATGCGACATCTGGAGATGGTTAGTTGACGCTTCACATTTTGTGCAAGCTTAAGTGGCTAATATAATTCATTACTCCATGAATCTGTGGTTCAACTCATGGGCAGCATATGAAACGCAAGTTATTGGAGATCTATCCAATGTTGGGTGATTGGGACTGGCGGTAGTGGCCCTCCAGCAGTCGAATCAGATGAGGACGACGCGTGGGGAGTCAGGGTCAGCATCAGGGCAACCTGGGAGCTCCAAGGGGGAAGAGGGAATGGAGCTGGCAGAGGGAGAGAGACAGAGGTGGAGCCTGGGCTGTCCGTCAGGTGAAGAGTCAACAGCCTCCAGTTCTGGAGAAGAAGAAGAACAGCTGGGTCCAGTGCCTGACTTGCGGATGCGCAGAAGGCAGAGGAGAGGAGAGCAGTGGAAATCTATGGGCTGGTCCTTGGGACAAAAGAGCCACCGCTGTTACAGAAGCCCCACCCTAGTTCTGGAGATAAAAGTCAGGGGGTGGAGATGAATAGATGTGGCAGACAACTATTCATCTCCTTGCCGGACAAACCTCTTAGCCTGCTGTGTGTGTGAGAGAGAGACTTTTGCCGGGGCTGCTGGCGTATCTAATGAAGAAAACATTTTAACGACAGAGGGGTTGTCGTCTTTGGGAGCTGGGTCAGAACTCTGGCCCAAAGTCACCTTGTAGGGAACCAGAGTGTGTCTCTAGGCAGGACAGCACCTTCCCCATTACTCCACACTGGTTGTTTGGCTGAGAGACGCGAGGTAGCTCAAAGTCCCCGTGAACTTCTATGTTTGAAGATGAATTAGAACCGTAATGGCGAATCTTTCCGGGCGCGCCAGCCGTCGCCTGTTTCTCTTCCGGGTTCTGGCCAGCTGGTCTTCGCACGTGCGGGCATGCCAGAAACTGGAAGAGCAGCTCCCCTGCGCCCATGTGCGCTCCAGGAAGCTGAGCTTCCGGTTTCCGGTGCGCTAGTTGGTCTTTGTGAGGGCATACGCTGGGAACCGGAAGCTCAGTTTCCCGGTGCGCGCATGCCTGTTGGGGAACTGCTCTTCCATTTTCCAGTGCTCCCCTGCGCGCATGCATGCACTCTTCGTTTCGGCACTCAGGAAAGGTTCCCCAACACCAAACTCGAATCTCGATGTCTCCACCCTTAGTCCAACATTCACCTGGCTCTTAGGAGGTTCTTGGTGAGCATTGAATCTACCTAATTAAGTGTCGAGCTTTCTAATTGGCTCCCCAAGGATTAGGGTTGTCAACTGGACAAGCCACTAGAGACAAGTTCTGAGAGCTAGCTCTGATTGATGGGCTAACTGGAATCATCTCTAGATGTTGCGTCTACGATTTGCGGATTGAACATAGGAATCTTGACCCTTTGGTGAGCTGCCCTGACAAGATTTTCTCTCTCTTTCTTTCTCTCTCTCTCTCTCTCTCTCTCTCTCTCTCTCCCTCTCCCCCTCCCCCTCCCCCCCCCTCTCTCTCTCTCTGATTTTAGGAGGCACCGATATAGTTTCGTGTTTTATGGGTCATAATGTAACCATCCCGGTTTACAAAGGCGAGATCCAGGCGCGGAATCTTGCAATGGCGGTAGAAGCGTGGAATGAGCAAGGTAGGTCTGTTAGGGCCACCTCTGCCTCCTGCGTAATGGTTTCTTCCAAATCAGAGCCGTGAAAGTTCTAACAACTTATGAAGGGACTTCTAAGGATCATTACTCAAATGTCCTGTCCAGGTGGAGAAGGTTTGGCCACAGGAGCTGGACCTGTTTGATGGTCTTCAGTTGTTCTCTTCTCTGCTGTTTTCTTGCAGACGTTTCATGACCCAGATTGGTGACATCATCAGTGTTACAAGGGAGTGGGGATCTGCTCGCTGCTTTATACCCCAAATACAATAGCCCAATCAAGCAACTAGCAACTCAGTAAACAAAATTCTAATCAAGGAAACACCAACACAGTAATAGGACAAGCCGTTTGTCTATAAATAGAGAACAAAGCCTTCTCCCTTCTAGCACTGATGATGTTACGTAGTTGGGTGCAAGACACCAAGCTCAGAGAGTACCAAGGATCCCACAGTTGTCGTCCTCCCCCTTCCCCCCCTTTCTCCATTCGAGAAACCCCATTCCTGTTCTGAATTAAGCTTCCTGAGACAGTAAAAATCACACACTTAGTCCCAAAAACCTTCTCTTTATTTCAACGGCTGTGAATTATGTTCATTCACAGCTCGTAATGAGTCACAAATAGTTTGTAAAGAGTCCGATTTCTGGATAAGGCTGAGAAGCTCCCACTTTTATCACCCGTGAAATGCTGCCAAAGACCTAACTGCCAATTAGTTTTGCAAGGCCAAATGGAACACAGTCAAATGGAGCTTCATCTTTATTTCAACGGCTGTGAATTATGTTCATTCACAGCTCGTAATGAGTCACAAATAGTTTGTAAAGAGTCCGACAGAAGTCTGTGAAAGTCTTTTGGGATAAGGCTGAGAAGCTCCCACCTTTATCTCCCGTTAAATGCTGCCAAAGACCTAACTGCCAATTAGTTTTGCAAGGCCAAATGGAACACAGTCAAATGGGGCTTCAGAGTTTAAACTGTCCAGAATGAACAAAATTGCTTCCTCCAAAGGCTCATTTGCTCCTCTTTTATGTTTTATGCGACGGGCCAAGCCTTACTCTTGAGTCGGCCCTTTTGTCTTAATTGTTCTTGCCTTCTGGCAGCTCTGCGCATGCGCACACTGGGAACAGGCTCCCCCTGTTCCTCTTCCTCACTGATGTCCAACTCTGGAGGCTTCAGAGGCAGCACATAACTCCCAGATGGCCTTGGTCCCCTCTCTGCCTCTGATGCAGAGCCCTCGTCCGAGCCTTCCCCAGACGCCAGGACTGGCTCATGTTCCACCCGAACCTCCTCACTGTCTGAATCAGCTGCTAGCTCTGGCGGACCATAACAATTCTCCATTTCCTTCTAGCACTGATGATGTTATGTAGTTGGGTCATGAAACGTCTGCGAGAAAACCACTCAGCTCAGAGAGCACCAAGGAACCCACAGATATTCCCTTCTGTTGGGTCATGAAACGTTTGTAGGAAAACCAGTAAACTCTGAGAGTACTAAGGATCCCACAGGCCTCTTCTTCTTCCTCCTCCTCCTCCTTTTCTCCATTCTAGAAACCCCACTCCCTTTTAGCACTGATGATGTTATGTAGTTGGGTCATGGAACGTCTGCAAGAAAACCACCAAACTCCGAGAAAAAGACCGCACAGTTCAACTCTTGAGCTACAAATATTCCTTTTGGTCTACTGGCCACTTAAATTGGTAAATTGGACTGATGAGAGACAGGACTACCCATGTCAAGGAAGTAACCTCCGCTATGGTCAGCCGAGAAACGGAAGCAGGTGTCCCTCAGCAGAGCTGACGTAAGCCCTGTGCAAACAGTGAAGCAATGCTTAACTTCCTGCAAGGGGGAAAATAACCCTTTTATTTGATTTTTCTTCTTCTTCCAACTAGGAGAACCTGTTTGGGGAGAAAGCGGTGAGTTGGTTTGCACCAAACCTATGCCTTGCCAACCCACCCATTTTTGGAACGATGAAAACGGCAACAAATACCGAAAGGCGTATTTTTCCAGATTTTCAGGTATGTGGAGAGAGATCCATAACCTTCAAGCTGAGATTCCCAAAGGTGCTTTTTTCAAGAGGCAACGGGACTTTCTTGTTTTTTGTCTTTTGAAGATGTTTCACTTCTCACCCAAGAAGCTTCTTCAGCTCTGACTAGATGGTGGGGAATGGAAGGATTGATATTCCTTGCAGACGGCTGGTCATTTGCATCCTTTTAGAGGGTCTTTAAAGCACTTGGAGGTTTCTCTGTGTCCTCAGGGTCACCTGAGTGGTGCAAATGGTTCTTGTAGTCTGCAATTTTTTCCTCTGGAAATCCATTCCTCCTCCCACACCATTCAAAGAGTTTGCATCCCAAATTATATGACTAAAAGTCTGTAGAGATTCTCAGTCCTCCAGGCCATGGTTGTCCCATGGTTGTGCTTTTTCAGGAGGCAACGGGACTTTCTGGTTTTTTCTTTGAAGACGTTTCTCTTCTCATCCAAGAAGCTTCTTCAGCTCTGACTGGATGGTGGGGAATGGAAAGATTTATATTCCTTGCTGGTCATTTGCATCCTTTTAGAGGGCCGTTGAGGCCACTTGGAGGCTTATTTGTGTCCTCAGGGTCACCCGAGTGGTGCAAATGGTTCCTGCAATCTGCAATTTTTCTCTCTCTGGAAATCCATTCCTACTCCCACCCCATTCAAAGGGTCTTCATCCCAAATGGTATAGCCAAAAAGTCTTTGTAGAAAAAAAATTGCAGACTACAGGAACAATTTGAACCACTGGTGGCCCTGAGGACACAGACAAACCTCCAAGTGACCTTCTGAAAAGGAGGCAAATGACCAGCTGTCTGCAAGGAGTACCAATCCTTCCATTCCCCACCATCCAAGTCAGAGCTGAAGAAGCTTCTTGGATGAGAAGCGAAACGTCTTCAAAGAAAATGTATGTTTAGCTTAAGAGAAAGAAGGACTAGGGGAGACATGATAGCAGTGTTCCAATATCTCAGGGGTTGCCCCAAAGAAGAGGGAGTCAAGCTATTCTCCAAAGCACCCGAGGGTAGAACAAGAAGCAATGGGTGGAAACTAGTGAAGGAGAAAAGCAACTTAGAACTGAGGAGAAACTTCCTGACAGTTAATACAATTAATCAGTGGAACAGAAGTTGCCTCCAGAAGTTGTGAATGCCCCAACACTGGAAGTCTTTAAGAAGATGTTGGATAGCTATTTGACTGAAACGGTATAGGGTTTCCTACCTAGGCAGGGGGTTGGACTAGAAGACCTCCAAGGTCCCTTCCAACTCTGCTATTGTATTGTACTGTATTGTATTGTATTGTATTGTATTGTAAAAACCCAGAAAGTCCAGCTGCCTCCTGAAAAAAAAGCACTTTTGGGACAATCATGACCTGGAGGACTGAAATTGTCTACAGACCTTTAAGCTGAGTACGTGTGTGTAGGTGTGTGTTTGCTTTGCAGCCTTCTAGTGCCTTTACAGTAAACTAATACTTGAACACACCCATCAACAATTGCCGCGAGGACCAATATTTGCCCAGGGAATTGCCAATCTGATAGGGCCGACCTCTGGATCCTTGCCTCTATTTGACTTTCTGATTTCCTTTCGCTCTGCCAGCAAAAGAGGAGAGAGTGTCATTCCTTTCCCCCTTTAAACATCTTTTTCTGGCTTCTGAAACGAGCTGGTTTCTAACCGGGTTTTATTTTGCAATGCAAAGAGAGAGAGAGAGAGAGGCCGGCAGCTCCTGTGGCTGTGACGATGTCGCCCGTCAGGTATCACAACACTCCTCTTTTGTCTCTTCCGACACGCACAACCCGAGCTGCGATGGTGTTTCCCCCGTTTGCAAACCTCTGAAAGGCAGTGGTGGGAAACTCTCATGGGGAGGCGGGGGGCGGAGGAGAGATTTTTCTGATGATGTCAAAGCAACTTTCCTCTTTAGTCTCTACCGACATACAAGTAGAATATAGAATATAGAATAGAATAGAAAGAATGAGCTGGAAGGGACCTTAGAGATCTTCTAGTCCAACCCCTTGCTCAATCAGGAGACCGTGTACTATTATAGACTATCTTTACTTAAAACCTCCAGTGATGAAGCCCCCACAACCTCTGGAGGCAAGCTCTGTGAAGGAGGGGGAGTTCGCCCCCCCTAAATTAATGAGGTGCTGGATCTTGGCATTCCTTGTAGCATATTTCCGAATAAGCAGAAAATAAAACCCGAAAACATATTCTAATGAACAACTTTAATATAAGATAAAATAAAATACAAATCTTACTATCTAAATCTTACGTTTTGGCAAGAGCTATGTTGCCCACCTCCTTCGGCGGGGGAACGGAAGATCAGAAGGAAAGTAAAGAATGTGTGACGTATTATGAGACATGCGCATTAATCATTGTCAGATAAGAAACAATCCAGTCTACTGTATAACTCAGAATATAAACACAAGTTGACAAACCAATTAACGCAGTGACAAGCTCTTCCACTGATTAATTTTTCTCACTGTTAGGAAAATTCTCCTTAGCTCTAGGTTGCTTCTCTCCTTGATTAGTTTCCACCCATTGCTTCTTGCCCTCATGTGCTTTAGAGAATAGCTTGACTCCCTCTTCTTTCTGGCAACCTCTGAGATATTGGAACACTTCTGTCATGTCGCCCATAGTCCTTCTTTTCATCAGACTAGACCCCTGGATGGTAAACCTATGGCAGGGGTGACAGAGAGGGCACTCTCTGTGGGCACATGCGCTGTCACCAGCTACTCTTCTGCTTCCCGGCATGTACCTGTGCACTGATCAGCTGTCTCCGGAAAAACGAGGCTGTTTTTAGGCTGTTTTCCAATGGTCCAGCACCCGCAAAGACCAGCTTGCGGCCTTACAAAAACACTGAAAACATCCTGAAAAACGGCCCCCCAAACAGGCATGTGCGACGCTCTGGCCACCTTATCTTTGGTGCTCCGGAGCGCACACCTGCCTGTGCATTTTGGTTTGGGCACTCTGTGCCAAAAGGGTTCGCCATCACTGGATTAGACAGTGCACAACCGGAGCATGTAATTCTTCCAAAGGCTGCAAGACCGTGACGTGGTGGCGCTTAAAATAATAATAATAATGTTTTTGTGAAGATTTGACTGACCACCTTGTGGGTTTTTCCTGGACAGGTGTTTGGGCCCACGGAGACTACTGCAAGATTAACCCCCAGACGGGCGGGATTATCATGCTAGGCCGCAGGTGAGCTTGTCACTCAGAGGTGACCCTTTGGGAAAACGTCTGTCTGGATCCCGATGGGTTGAAGGAAGGATGAAAAGGACCAGGCATCCATCTTGGAGTGGAAAGTTCTGGATTTAATTTCCTGGCAATTTGGGGTTGTGTGTGTGTGTTGGGGAGGTCAGTCGGTCTGATTTGCAGTTCAGGATAGCGTGGTCGGAGGGGATCTATAGATCCTTCTCTTTCTTTGATCTGCTTTCCGTTTTTGGAACGAAACTTGGAATATCTAGGGAATATCTGTGATATTCAACTCGCAAAGCATCCCTGACCTGCTCTCGAGTTGCCATAGGAAACAGATGAATCGGCACGGCAGCAAGAGACAGATGCACATTCCAGGCTTACCTCTCTCAAGGCTGTCTCCCAGGTTTACTTACAGCGGCAGGAGGGGAGTGATCTCTACAACCCGTGAAATTGCGAATGTGATTGATGACACACCCTGGGGGAGGGGGGGGGGAATAGGGTCATGATTGGGGCCCTAAATTACGTGGGGTCAGAGCTGACCCTGACACTAAATATCTGAAATATCCAGAGAAGGCTGCTATAACGCCCTCTGCAAATAGGAGCTTGCTTCTGATGGGAACCCGTACAGGTAGTCCTTGACTTACAACAGTTCGTTTAGCGACCATTCAAAGTTACAAAGGCACTGGAAAAAGTGACTTGTTACCGTTTTTCAACACTTAACCATTGTGCCACAGTGGCGCAGGGGTTAGAGTTGCAGTACATATTGATGTCTATGATTACGCATGCTTTTGCCTCAGATCTTGCTTTGCTTAGCTGCTTTCTACTCATAACCAGTAAAAGTACTCTTAATTCTGCAAAATGGAGTTGAGTGGTTTCTTTCTTGGTTACTGATGGAGGCTGCCCTGACATACCCAAACAAACAACATGCAGACTAATTTGCATCTCATAAAAAGGGATTTAAAGATCGTCTGTGTTCTGACAGGCGATCACAAATCAAAGCGTAACGGGCGATGTCTCCTCGTATGGGGACGACACGTTTGAACCAAATCGCCACCCTCAGAGCTCAAACCAACAAGACTAATATTCCCAAAGATATTTTGATGAAATTCTTCCCTAAGGATTTGGGGGCTTGGGGTGGGGGCTCACTTAACCCAATGGGCTTCCTGGCAAAGCAAGAGGGATGGCATCCATTGTTGCCACTTCGCGGAACCGTAATGATTCGAATCCCTAGCGCCACGTAACGGAGTGAGCTCCCGTGACTTCTGCCAATCTAGCAGTTCGAAAGCACATAAAAAATGCAAGTAGAAAAATAGGGGCCACCTTTGGTGGGAAGGGAACAGCGTTCCGTGCGCCTTCGGTGTTGAGTCATGCCGGCCACATGACCACGGAGACGTCTTCGGACAGTGCTGGCTCTTCGGCTTTGAAACGGAGATGAGCGCCGCCCTCTAGAGTCAGGAACGACTAGCACATATGTGCGAGGGGAACTTTTACCTTTCCCTTTAATGATTCTTTTCTGCTCATCTCTGTTTTTCTAGCGACGGCACGCTGAATCCGAGCGGAGTAAGGTTTGGCAGTTCGGAGATCTATAACATTGGTAAGTGGAGTTTGATTTCTGTCAGCCCCTCCAGTTTCGGGGAATGGTTATTTATTGATATAGAAGGACTAAGGGTGACATGACAGCTGTATTCCAGTATTTGAGAGGCAGCCACAAAGAGGAGGGTGTCAAATTATTTTCCAAAGCACCAGAAGACAAGACACAACGGATGGAAACTAAACAAGGAGAGGAGCAACTTTGAATTAAGGGGAAACTTCCTAACAGTGAGGACAATTAACCAGTGGAACAGCTTGCTACCAGAAGTTGTGTGTGCTCCATCATTGAAGGTTTTTAAGGGAGAGACTGGACCGCCACTTGTCTGGGATGATATAAGTTCTCCTGTCTTGAGCAGTGGGTTGGACTAGAAGACCCCCAAGGTCCTTTCCAACCTTTTTACAGATAGTCCTCGACTGACGGCAATTCATTTAGTGACCGTTCGAAAGTTACAACGGCATTGAAGCAAGCGACTTACGGCCAGTTTTCACACAACGACTGTCACAGCATCCCTGTCGTCGCCTCATTTACATTTGGGTGCTCGACAACTGGCTCACATTTATGACGGTTGCTGTATCCCGGGGACCCCCTTTTGCGACCTCATTTTGCCCACCTCGGAAGGATGGGAGGCTGAGTCAACCTTGAGCCAGTCAGGATCGAACTGCTGGCAGTGGGCAGAGTCAGCCTGCAAGAGTGCATTCTAACCATTGTGCAAAGGAAGGAAGGAAGGAAGGAAGGAAGGAAGGAAGGAAGGAAGGAAGGAAGGAAGGAAGGAAGGAAGGAAAGGGAAAAGGAGGAGCAATAGCAATAGCACTTAGACTTATATACCACTTCACAGTGCTTTCCAGCCCCCTCTAAGCGGTTTACAGAGTCAGCCTCTTGCCCCCAACAATCTGGGTCCTCATTTTACCCACCTCGGAAGGACAGAAGGCTGAGTCAACCTTGAGCCTGGTGAGATTCGATCTGCCAAATTGCAGTCAGCTGGCAGTCAGCAGAAGTAGCCTGCAGTACTGCACTCTAACCACTGCACAGGAAGGGAGGGAGGGAGAGAGGAAGGAAGGAGAAAAGAAAGAACAATCGCAATAGCACTTAGACTTATATACCGCGTCACAGGGCTCTACAGCCCTCTCTGAGCGATTTACAGAGTCAGCCTCTTGTCCCCCAACAATCTGGCTCCTCATTTTACCCACCTCGGAAGGACGGATGGCTGAGTCAACCATGAGCTGGTTAGAATTGAACTACTGTCAGTAAACAGAATTATCCTGCAATACTGCATTCTAACCACCATGCAACCTGGAAGGAAGGAAGGAAGGAAGGAGGGAGGGAGGGAGGGAAGGAAGGAAGGGCAATAGCACTTAGACTTATATACCACTTCACAGTGCTTCCCAGTCCTCTCTAAGCGGTTTACAGAGTCAGTCTTTTGACCCCAACAATCTGGGTCCTCATTTTATCCACCTCAGAAGGAGGGAAGGCTGAGTCAGCCTTGAGCCTGGCGAGATTTGAGCTGCCAAATTGCAGGCAGGAACCGGCAGTCAGCAGAAGTAGCCTGCAGTACTGCACTCTAACCACTGTGCCCCTGTGGCTCTTACAAGCCCTTATGGCTTTTAACTGTGCCGGAGAGGTCTGCAGCTCCGCTTATCCGAATGGCGCCATTGCAAAGGCTCCTGCATCCTCCATTTTCAAGGCCCTCTGAACATCTGGTGCGAGCTTCCTCCCCCTCCCTCCCCAGCAGTGCTGAGCTGTCCCCAGGGAAGAAGGAACCACACAGAAGCACTGTCTTCTGGGCATCGTCCTTTCGCTGCGCACGGCAGCCATAACTCTTGGGTGGGCACAAAGAGGTTGTCAGGACCCTGGGATGGATGGGCGGGCGAGTGAATCAAAGCACTGTTTGGCTTGAATTCCCCCCTCTGTGGGAGCAATTTCAAAGGCCTTTCTCCCACCCCCCAAACCCACTCTTCTGGATTATTTTATCCTCTTTTTATTTTCTTCAAGTGGCCTTTTGTCTTCCCCCCCCCCAAAATAAGACCCTCCTATCTATCTTATCTATCTATCTATCTATCTATCTATCTATCTATCTATCTATCTATCATCTATCTATCTATCTATCATCTATCTATCTATCTATCTATCTATCATCTATCTATCTATCAATCATCTATCTCATTCTATCTATCTATCTATCAATCATCTATCTATTTATCATCTATCTATCTATCTATCTATCATCTATCTATCTATCAATCATCTATCTATTTATCATCTATCTATCTATCATCTATCTATCTATCTATCTATCTATCTATCATCTATCTATTTATCATCTATCTATCTATCTATCTATCATCTATCTATTTGTCATCTATCTATCTATCTATCTATCTATCTATCATCTATCTATCATCTATCTACCTACCTACCTACCTACCTACCTACCTACCTACCTACCTACCTGTATGCTGTCTGTCTCTATTTATCTATCTATCTATCTATCTATCTATCTATCTATCTATCTATCTATCTATCTATCTATCTATCTATCTATCTATCTATCTTCTATATTGTATCTACTGTCTGTCTGTCTGTCTGTCTGTCTGTACCTACCTACCTGCCTACCTACCTACCTACCTACCTACCTACCTACCTACCTACCATCTATCTGTATCTACTGTCTGTGTGTCTGTCTGTCTCTATCATCTATCTATCCTATCCTATGCAGTCTTTTTGATACAGTATATTCATATCATTTACCTACCTACCTATCGATCCAAATGAAGATATTCCTGGAAACTGGGTTTTCAAGGAAATCAAAACCAATGTGGTATAGCTTAACCTCCTCCCTTCTTCCAGGCCTCTTATATATTGGCTTCTATATTGGCTCAGTCCTATGAACCTTCTCCACATATTTCAGCATTTTTCCCAAGGAAAATAGTGCTTTCTTTTTCCCCATCCATCCTACTTTTTACAAAGAGGCCTTGATTTCCAACCACAATTGGGAGTGGAATTTGTAATGTAAGTCATTGCAGTCATAAATTTGAGTCAGCATATGACCGGATCCAATTTTACAACTATTTTACTGCTGTCATAAGTCAAGTCATGTGATCGTAGATGTGAATTCTGCCTAACGAATAGTGGGGTTGTTTTGCCGGAAATTGGCAAAAAACATTGCAAATCCTGATTATGTGAGAGTAGGATGTTGCAACTGGTCGTAAAAGCCAAATTGCACACACATGGCAGTTGTAAATTAGAATTTAGGTTGTGACTGACTTTTTCAGAAGCTGCTGTTAATTCAAATTGTTGTTAACAAATGTGTATAAGTCAAGGACTGGGAAAGTCCTCTTAAGAATCGTGTCTGGTATTTTATATAGCTTTGTGGCAGAGGGAAGATTTGGTTTAGCATTAAGGTATCTTTCCAATCGTTGTTTTTAAGATTCTTGCTCTGTTATGGCCAAGGATTGGGTTGCTGAGAGCATCCAATCCTTAAGATTTTGGAGAACAGCAGATTGGAGAAGATAATCCATGGGGCACTCCAAGATGGATGGGTTTCCCCAACTTCAGTGTTCGGTTGGCATGCAATTCCCTAAACCCTGGAGAACGTCACGTTGGAGAAGACCATTGGTGATACATTGCAAGGTGGACTTTCTCAACCTCAGTGCACAAAACAGATGGGCTTCTCCAACGTGACGAGGTCTTCAGAACGTCAAGTTGAGCAACACCAAGCTAGACCATCCATTCTTAGTGTTGTGGCCAGTCGGCTGCCGGCCCCTCCAGCAGCTGAATCAGAGGAGGGGGAGTCAGAGTCAGCATCAAGGAAACCTGGGAGCTCTGAGGGGGAAGAGGGAATGGAGCTGTCAGAGAGAGAGAGGGAGGGGGAGGGGGGGAGACAGACAGAGGCGGAGCCTGAGCCGTCCATCAGCCCTCAGATGGAGAGTCAACAACCCCCAGGTCTGGGGGTAGCTGATTAGGAAGAGGAACAGCTGCCTGATGTGCAAAAGGCAGAGGAGAGGAGAGCAGTGGAAATCTATGGGCCGGACCTTGGGACACAAGAGCCACTGCGGCTAACAAAGCCCCACCCTAACTCTGGGGATAAAAGGCAGGGGGTGAAGATGAATAGAAGTGGCAGAAAACAATCTTTTGAGTTAACTTCAGAGGGTTTGTCGTGTTTTGGAGCCCGAGTCAGGACACTTTGGGCTCTGAAATTTTCAGAATTATCCGCCGGGATTCCTGCGATTCAGATGCTTCACCCACCCCCTCGTTTCTCCTTCAGTGGAAGCCTTCGAGGAAGTCTCCGACAGCCTCTGCGTCCCACAGTACAACGAACACGGCGAGGAAAGGGTGGTCCTTTTCTTGAAGATGGGCACCAACCACGAGTTCAGGCCCGATTTGGTGAAGCGAATCAGGGAAGCGATACGGGTGGCCCTTTCCGCTCGGCACGTGCCCAGTCTTATTCTGGAAACAGGCGGGATTCCGGTATGTTCTTAATTTTTTTCTGACCAAGGAAGGGGAGGAATAGGAAAAAAGAAAGGATGGAAGGAAGGCATAGGAAAACAGGATGGGAGGGAGGGAGGGAGGGAGAAAGGAAGGAAGAAGGAAGGAAGGAAGGAACAGGAAAAAAAGGATGCATGAAAGGAAGGAATAGGAAAAAAGAAAGGAAGGGAGGAATAGGAAAAAAGAAAGGATGGAAAGAAGGCATAGGAAAACAGGATGGATGGGAAGGAGGGAGAAAGGAAGAAGGAGAAGAGGGAAGGAAGGAATAGGAAAAAAGGATGCATGAAAGGAAGGAATAGGAAAAAAGAAAGGAAGGGAGGAATAGGAAAAAAGAAAGGATGGAAAGAAGGCATAGGAAAACAGGATGGGAGGGAGGGAGGGAGAAAGAAAGGAAGAAGAAGGAAGGAAGGAACAGGAAAAAAAGGATGCATGAAAGGAAGGAATAGGAAAAAAGAAAAGATAGATAGGTGGAAGGAAGGAATAAGAAAAAAGGATGGATGGGAGGGAGAAAGGAAGAAAGAAGAAGGAAGGAAGGAATAGGAAAAAAAGGATGGATGGGAGGGAGGGAGAAAGGAAAGAAAGAAGGAAGGAAGGAATAGGAAAAAAGGATGCATGAAAGGAAGGAATAGGAAAAAAGAAAGGATGGAAGGAAGGAATAGGAAAAAAGAAAGGATGGATAGATAGATGGAAGGAAGGAATAGGAAAAAAAGGATGGATGGGAGGGAGGGAGAAAAGGAAGAAGAAGGAAGAAAGGAATAGGAAAAAAAGGATGCATGAAAGAAGGAATAGGAAAAAAGAAAAGATAGATAGGTGGAAGGAAGGAATAAGAAAAAAGGATGGATGGGAGGGAGAAAGGAAGAAAGAAGAAGGAAGGAAGGAATAGGAAAAAAAGGATGGATGGGAGGGAGGGAGAAAGGAAAGAAAGAAGGAAGGAAGGAATAGGAAAAAAGGATGCATGAAAGGAAGGAATAGGAAAAAAGAAAGGATGGAAGGAAGGAATAGGAAAAAAGAAAGGATGGATAGATAGATAGATGGAAGGAAGGAATAGGAAAAAAAGGATGGATGGGAGGGAGGGAGAAAAGGAAGAAGAAGGAAGAAAGGAATAGGAAAAAAAGGATGCATTAAAGGAAGGAATAGGAAAAAGGAAAAGATGGAAGGAAGGAATAGGAGAAAAAGGATGGATGGAAGGGAGGGAAGGAGAAAGGAAAGAAGAAAGGATTGAAGAAGGAAGGAAGAGGAAGGAAGAAAAAGAATGGAAGGAAGAAAAGAAAGGATGGAAGGTAGGAAGAGAAAAAAAGATTTAAAAGAAAGGAAAGAAAGGGGAAGAAAGAAAGAGAAAAGAAAGAGGCACTACCTTGGAATGACAATCAACTAAGAAGCAATTATTTTTCCGCTGCCCACACATGCTTAGGCATCTTTTCATTTTTTGCAAATTCGGATTGGAAAGCTATAAATAGTTTATCCGTGTCGCTTAGCAACATCCCTATGGGCCTTTCATATTCAATAAGACTCACTTGGTCTTCCTGTAAGGAAAGAAGAGCAAATCCCGGATAAAAACAACAGAAGCCGTTTTATAAACCTTTGTCAGGGAAAAGTCTTGGCGAGTTCTTAGCGGTGCCAAATAAAGGGACTTCAGAGGGATCAGCCTTTGGAAAGCAGCTGCCTTTCGTGTGGCCTCCGTTTGCTGAATCGAAAGAGGAATAAAATGCACAAAATAGTTTTGAGAACCACAGCAAAAAGGCCAGAGCTGTAACTTGAAACTGGGTACAGTTGGAGACAATTTTTCTCCCCGTTTTCTCCTGGGTGTTCCTTATTTTTTTACTTCAAGCTTAAGTGGATCGCTCATGAAACGCCATCATAAGCTGCAGGAAAAAAATATGTTGAAGGAAGGGAGGGAGGTGAGAGAAAGGAAGGAGCAGAGAAGGAGAAATAAGAGAAAAAGGAAGGAAAGGAGGAAAGCAAAGAAATAGGAAGGGGGATAGAGATGAAGGAAGGCAGGGACCATGAGAGAGGAAAGGAGGAGAGAAATAAGGGAGCAGAGAGACAAAAGAAAGGGAGGGAGAGGGAGAGAAAGGAAGGAAGAAGGAGAAATAAGAGGAAATGAGGAGAGGAGAAAAGGTGAATAAGAGAAGAAAGGAAAAGAGGAAGAAAAGAAAAGAAATAGGAAGTGGGCTAGAGATGAAGGGAGAACCATGAGAGAGGAAGGAAGGAGAGAAATGAGGGAAGAGTGAAAGGAAGGAAGGAAAGAAGGGCCAGAGGCTGAGAGGAGAGAAATAAGAGACAGAAAAGGAAGAAAGGGAGGTAGGTGAAAGCGCGCAAGGAAGATAGAAGGATAAATAAGTGGGAGAAAAGGAAGGAAAGGAGAGAAGGGGTGAGTGAAGGAAGGGAAAGAGGAAAGAAGGAAGACATAGAGGGATAGAGATGAAGAAAGGAACCATGGGAGCGGAAGAAAGGAGAGAAATAAGGGAAGAGAGAAAGGAAGGAAGGGAAGAAGGGCCAAAGGGGGAGAGGAAGGGAGGAGAGAAGGATAAATAAGTGGGAGAAAAGGAAGGAAAGGAGGAGAGAAGGGAAGGTGAGTGAGGAAAGGAAGGAAGGAAAAGAGGAAAGAAAAGAAATAGGAAGGGGGATAGAAATGAAAGAGGGGAGAAAGAAGGGAGGGAGACAGAGAGAAAGGAAGGGAGGAGAGGAAAGAAAAGAAAAGGAAGGAGTGGGTAGGGCAAGAGAAAAGAAAGGAAGAGAAAGAGAGAAAAGAAGGAAAGGGGGAGGGAGGGAAATAACCTAGGGCTTTTAAACTCTTAAATCTCGGCTGCTTTGTCTGGACAAAGCTTTGTCAATTCTCAAGAGTTCCCCAGCAGGTATGATGAAGGCTGCAGATCTCTGGGATTTGAAGTCCAAACAGCTTAAAGTGGTCAAGTTGGGAAAAACGCAGCTTTAAATCATTAACTTTGATCAAGCTACAGGGGCACTTTTTACAGACAAACCTGACAGAAGCAACGGGTGGAAACTAATCAAGGAGAGAAGCAACTTAGAACTGAGGAGAAAAATTTCCTCACAGTTAGAACAATTAATCAGTAGAACAGAATTTGCCTCCAGAAGTTGTGAATGCTCCAACACTGGAAGGTTTTAAGAAGATGTTGGATAGCCATTTGTCTGAAGTGATGTAAGGTTTCCTGCCTAAACGGGGTTGGACTAGAAGACCTCCAAGGTCCCTTCCAGCTCTGTTTATCCTATCCTTTCCTATCCTATCCTCTTCCTATCCTATTCTATCCTATTTATTTTACATTCTATTCTATTCGTTTTACATTCTATTCTGTTCTATTCTGTTCTATTCTAGTCTTTCTATATTCTATTCTATTCATTTTACATTCTATTCTATTATTTTATGTTATGTTATATTCTATTCTTTCTATATTCTATTCTATTCATTTTACATTCTATTCTATTATGTTATGTTATATTCTATTCTTTCTATATTCTATTCTATTCATTTTACATTCTATTCTATTATGTTATATTCTATTCTTTCTATATTCTATTCTATTCTGTTCATTTTACATTCTATTCTATTATGTTATGTTATATTCTATTCTTTCTATATTCTATTCATTTTACATTCTGTTCTATTATGTTATATTCTATTCTATTCTTTCTATATTCTATTCTATTCTGTTCATTTTACATTCTATTCTATTATGTTATGTTATATTCTTTCTATATTCTATTCTATTCATTTTACATTCTATTCTATTATGTTATATTCTATTCTATTCTTTCTATATTCTATTCTATTCTGTTCATTTTACATTCTATTCTATTATGTTATGTTATATTCTATTCTTTCTATATTCTATTCTATTCATTTTACATTCTATTCTATTATGTTATATTCTATTCTATTCTTTCTATATTCTATTCTATTCTATTCATTTTACATTCTATTCTATTATGTTCTATTCTATTCTTTCTATATTCTATTCTATTCTGTTCATTTTACATTCTATTCTATTATGTTATGTTATATTCTATTCTTTCTATATTCTATTCTATTCATTTTACATTCTATTCTATTATGTTATATTCTATTCTATTCTTTCTATATTCTATTCTATTCTGTTCATTTTACATTCTATTCTATTATGTTATGTTATATTCTATTCTTTCTATATTCTATTATATTCTATTCCAGTGGTTCTCAACCTGTGGGTCGGGACCCCTTTGGGGGGCGAATGACCCTTTCACAGAGGTTGCCTAAGACCATCTGAAAACACATATTTTCAAAAAAAATAGGGAATGGTTGGGGGTCACTACAACATGAGAAACTGCATTAAAGGATCGTGGCATTAGGAAGGTTGAGAACCACTGTTCTGTTCTATTCTATTCTATTCTATTCTATTCATTTTACATTCTATTCTATTCTATTCTATTCTATTCGTTTTACATTATATTCAATTCAATTCCATTCTATTCTATTCTTTCTATATTCTATTCTATTTTATTAGCAACAAAACTGGGCAGTCCTTTCATTGTCTTCTTTCTTCTGCTTTCTCCCGACTTCTTCCTCCCCCCTCAGTACACCATCAACGGAAAGAAGGTGGAAGTGGCCGTCAAACAGGTCATCGCCGGCAAGGAAGTGGCCAAGCGGGATATCTTTTCTAACCCGGAGACGCTCGATCTCTACCGCAATATTCCTGAGCTGCAGGATTTTTGAAGGAACCTCGTCTCTTCCCGTCTCTTGGTGTGTGAGTGTGTGTCTCTCCGTGTGTTTGCGAGCGTATCGGCTTATATCCGGTGTATATAATACGTATATGGATGATATCCATAAAAGAAAATCGACTCGATCCACCTTCTTTCCAGACGGGGACAGGAAAAATCTAATCTGATTTATACTGAGCGCTTTGGGAAATAAGAAGGGCTAACATTTAATCTGTATGGATTTGGGGATATCGGTCTCGCTTTACTTCCAGCTCAGAAAAATGGGAATCTGAACTCTAGGCAAAACCTTTCCCCAACCTAGGTGCTAAAGAATGGTTTTAAAAAATGTTTATCACTTTGAAAAGCAAAGATGAGTCTCGGAGGTGGGCGACACCAGGACGACTGAGAAAGAGAGCATAAAATGAATATTTTTGACAAATATTTCTCAGTGGGTAGGTGAGAAAAAACCGCTGGAAGAGCCACTCGTTGCTTGTCTCCAGGTGTGGGATTCGATCAGTTTGTATTGGTTTGGGCGAACCGGTTGCGGCAACGATCAGCTGGGAATGAACCGGTTCTCCCCGACGATCAGACAGGCCCGCTTGCCCGCGCTATTTCCCATCTTTATCTTTTCAGCTGATTCGCGCGGCAGAGCAGACTGCCGCGCGCATCAGCTGGGTTACTCCTCCAAAGAAACCCCAAAGTGAAGATTTCTTCAAACTGCGCGCAGCGCAAATCGCGCGAACCGGTTGTTAAATCGGGAGGATCTCACCCCTGTTTGTCTCGCTGCGGGTGGTTTGCAGGAAGCTTGAAGAGCATCTTCTCGGTTGAGGTGGAACATGGGTAAGAAGATAACGGAGTTAGCCTCCATCTTGGAAAAACAAGCTTTTTAATAATGTCCCCCCCGAATAATGTCCCCCCGGAATCCTTAACCCTACGTGACCAACTTTTCCCCTTGAGAAAAGTTTGCTAGGGCAGGTGAACATTTGTTTTGCTTTATTTTATTTTTTCTTTTAAAAGTAAGGGAGAGAGAGAGAGAGATGCACTTTTTATTTAACTTTTAAAAAACAAACAAGCTAAACCATTACAGGAACCAGCAACATTTTCAGGTCAACTTTGTAAAAAGGACTGGGATTTTGAAGAAAGATGAAAAGAGGTATGGGTTTTTTTGTGGTTTTTTCGGTTGTGGGTTTTGGGTTTTTTTTGGGGGTTGGTGATCTTTTGCTGGTGTTTCTTTTCATGCAACCCTCCAGTTGATGGTCTCAGTTCCAGGGGCCTGTGGGATGTTTTTTTTTTAAAAAAATAATCCAATCTGGTTTGGCACTTTTGGTGCAGGGTTTTGGTGGAGGATCAGAGTCTAGAATTAAAGTCTAGAATTAAAAGCAAAACTTTTTAAAATTCGAGGAAGCCTGTGGCGATATTAAGGTGTCTGGACTCGTTTTCAGAATTCCAGGGCACCTTAAAGTTGGCAACGGTTGAGAGACACAAAGGCAAAGATATTTCCAGGGCAATCATATATCTTCCGCGGCTGTGATCAGCCCCTCGTTTTTAAGAGTCACATTTTTTTTCCAACGGGCAGCAATTTTGAGCCCAGGATCTTTGATTCTAATTGAGGATACTTCATCAGTCAAGAATCCTTTTTAAACAGTTGTCTCCATGTGGCCAGGAGTTCCAAAGGCACTGACGAAAGCAACGCGTTGCATGTTTGTGAAGTCCTACGGAACCATACAAGATTTGCACTTAAAACGCCTGGGGGGGGGGAAACCCCCCCAGAAGCATTCACTTTGAGGTCAGGAATAAAGACTCTTATCCACGGTGCAGTGGGATGGCAGATCCATCTTCCACACCTGGCTGTTTGGAAGAGTTTGGAGTCCAGCAGTTTCTTGGATGGGGGAGCCCTATCCTTTCTCGTCCAAGTGTGAGAAAGTGATTGTGCAAGGTGCTTGTTTAAATGTGGGTGTAAACACAATTATTGGGTGGAGGGAGAATTCTAATAGGTGAGCTGTGACTCACCTGAATCTGATAGGAAGTCTCATGTGGTTTGAGGCTCGTGGCTAATATATATATATTATATAACTTTTTATTCCTTACTTTATTATTATTATTATTATTATTTTTAAATGAATTTTTTAAGGGCATAAAAGGACTAAAAATGTGGTCTGGGTGCTTTATTGGTTTGTCAATAACTCTTTTCTTCCCCTAATAAATGGTTACAAGACTACGGAGAGATGCCAATTAATTCCACGTTTCAAAAGAAAAATCTAAGTGTGAAAAGAACACGAAAGGGGGAAAAAATTGAATGAGTGGTGGGTAAATTGTCTTTCTGGGGTTTTTGCTTTTTATTTTTTAAGGGGGGAAAAAATCAAGCTATTGAGGGTGCTCTCTAATGTTTTACTGGATTGAAACTTAATAAAATACCAAATTCTCGCCTGTTTTGGTTTTTGTGTTGGTACCTGAACTCCGCACGGACTCCAAAGTCACAGAAATACGCCTCAGATCAATGGATGGATGGTTGGAAAGAAACTGTAAGGAAAACTTATGCAAGGAACTTATTTGTCTGTATATTTTTATGGACACTATGGATTTAGTGGCATAGTAGATTTTTATAGATAGTCCATGACGTACAGCAGTTCATTTAGTGACTGAAGTTACAACGGCACTGAAAAAAGTGACTTATGACCATTTCTCACACTTAGTAACTGTTGCAGCATCCCCATTACATGATCAAAATTCTCTCTGTCTCTCTTCCCTCCCTCTCTTCTTCTTCTTCTTCTTCTTCTTCTTCTTCTTCTTCTTCTTCTTCTTCTTCTTCTTCTTCTTCTTCTTCTTCTTCTTCTTCTTCTTCTTCTTCTTCTTCTTCTTCCTCCTCCTCCTCCTCCTCCTCCTCCTCCTCCTCCTCTTCTCCTCTTCCTCCTCCTCCCCCTCCCTCCCTTCCTTTCTCTTTCTTTCTCTTCCTTCCTTTCCTTTCCCTTCCTCTTTCTCCTTTTGTTTCTCTTCCTTTCTCTTCCTTCCTATTCTTTCTTTCATCCTT